>NC_141144.1:94701169-94851169 GCF_053477565.2 Lygodium microphyllum | reverse complement strand
AAAGCCCCTAACCTCTAGAGGGCTTCCCGAACCTATCCCCTTTTCCAAACCTCCCTCCCTTTCCCTCCCCTCTTTCTCACGTGTAATATCTTATTTTCTCTTCCTCCTCCCTTTTTTTAGTAAAGCCTCCCCTCACCCCCGCCCCATCCCCACCTCCATTTTTTAAATTAAAACCCCCTCCCCTCTCTCTCACTTATAATCTCTCTCTTTCTTTTCCCCAAGCTCCCCTTTTTAATTAAATTCCTCCCCCCTTCCCTCCCCCCTCTCTCTCTCTCTCTCTCTCCTTATTTTAATTAAACAAAAAGTTTAAATTTAAAAGTTTAATCTTATACACACACACACACACACACACAAAAAGAGCAAAAAAGAAAGAAGAGGAGGGAGGGAGGGAGAGAGGAAAGAGGAGGAAGAGAGACAGAGAGAAGAAAATGAGAGAGAGAGAGAGAGAATAAGAATAAGAATAAGAATTTGAACACAGTGAGAGAATTATAGAGAGAGGAAATATAAAATTTAAAAGAAAGAAAGAGAATTATAGAGAGATGAAATATAAAATTTAAGAGAGAGAGAGAGAGGAAAATAAAAAAGAAAAAGAGAGGAGAGAGGGGGGCAAAGAGATATAGAGAAGAAAATGAGAGAGAAAATAAGATGAAGAAGAAAAAGAATTTGAACACAGAGAGAGAATTATATAGAGAGAAAATATAACATTTAAAAGAAATAGAAAAGAAAAATTTTTAAAGAGAAAAAAAAAGAAAAAAGTGCTACTTTTTTTTAATTAAAATAAGAGAGAGAGAAATATACAAAGAGAAAAAAAGAAAGAAGATGAGAGGGAGGGAGAGAGAGGAAAAGAAAAAAGGAAAAGAGAGGAGAGAGGGGAGAGAGAGACATAGAGAAGAAAATGAGAGAGAGAATTTGAACACAGACAGAGAATTATAGAGAGAAGAAATTTAAAAGAAAGAGAAAAGAAAAAAATTTAAAGAGAGAAAAAAAAGAAAAAAGAGGAGAGAGAAGGAAAAGAGAGGAGAGGGGGGAGAGAAGAAGAAGAAGAAGAAGAAAGAGGAAGAGGAATGGGGAAAAAGGGAAAAGAGAAAAGTCTTTTTAAAATTTAAATATTTTTTGAGAAAGAGAGGAAGGAAGAAAGAAGGAGAGAGGGGGGAAGAGAGAGAGAGATAATATAATTTAAAAGAGAGAGAAGGAGAGAAGAAAAAGATAAAATTTAAAAGAGAGAGAGGGAGAGAAGAAAAAACAGAAAATAAAGAGAAAGGGGAGAAGAAGAAAAGAGGGCGGAGAGAGAGAGAGAGAGAGAGAGAGAGAGAGAGAGAGAGAGAGAAGAGAGAGAATATAAGCATAAAGAGAGAGTTATATATGGGGAAAATATAAAATTTACATACTTTAAGAGAGACTGGGGGGGGGGGGGAAAGAAAGTGAAAGAAGAAAAAGAAGAAGAAGGAGAGAGAGAGAGAGAGAGAGAGAGAGAGAGAGAGAGAGAGAGAGAGAGAGAGAGAGAGAGAGAGAAGATAAAATAGAGGAGAAAGAGAGAAGGAAAAGAGGGCGGAGAGAGAGAGAGAGAGAGAGAGAGAGGAGAAGAAGAAGAGAGAGAATATAAGCATAAAGAGAGAATTATATATGGGGAAAATATAAAATTTACATACTTTAAGAGAGACTGGGGGGGGGAAAGAAAGTGAAAGAAGAAAAAGAAGGAGAGAGAGAGAGAGAGAGAGAGAGAGAGAGAGAGAGAGAGAGAGAGAGAGAGAGAGAGAGAAACGCAAATAGAAGAAAAGGAGAGAGAGAGAGAGAGGAAGAAGAAGAAGAAGAAAAAAAGAGAAGAGGGAGAGAGAAGAAAATGAGAGGGGAGAGAATAAAAAGAGAGAGAGAGAAGAAAAGGGGGGAGAGAGAAAAAACAGAGAGAGAGAGAGAACCAGGACATGAGAAAAGACAAACTAAAATAGAAGGCAGAGAGAGAGAGAGAGAGAGAGAGAGAGAGAAAACAGAGGAAAGAGAAAGATGAGAAATGGATTGTTGAGTGAAGTTGCAGTGTGATAGCACGGCTACTTCGATCGCCGCTTCGAGGCAGTGAAGTTGCCACGAAGCGGCCTAGCGTTCCATGCACGCAAAGCGCGCACGGAACGCTAGTTCACATTATTAAAGCTTCAAAAAATAGATCTAAGTTTTTGGTCTAGGAAGACTTATTATAATATGCTCGTGGTTTGTTTTAGTTTAGGAAAGCTTCATATACACCTTATGGTTGTCATAATGAGATAATGTAAAAACAAATAAATAGGAAACCTTTAGTGGATTGTTTAATGGCATTGACTAGCAAATTTTATAACCATCCATCAAAGGTATACCATGTAACAACTATTTTAAGATATCATGATATATTGAGATCATCAATATTGCACATCGAGACACTACAATCAGTTGCACTATTGCCTTTGGATTAAGTCATTCTTTTTGCTACACTATAGTGTTGGAAACATCATATATTGACATTGCATTTGTGTCATGATTTTTGCAACTATATTGATATAAACAAGACAATGTTGATGTTATGGTTTATGTAAACTGACTATATTGACATGATCCAATTTGGTACATCAACAGACTGTATCACATATTTATTTTTATGCCATTGATGTGGTATATTTTCTTGGTTTTAGGCATCGATTGTTGTTATTGGATTGTGCTAACTTGTTTGGTCTGCATTACTAACTAGACCCACTAGGTGAACTTGCAAAAGCTCATAAGGCTTCGCCTCATTTACTTTGCGCTCTTGTGAGCAAAGGCAAGTGGTTATGCAGCTTGCCTTTGCTCATAAAAGCAGAAACCTCGTGCTTCATACATAAAATATGAGATATTCATGCCTAATGTGTGAATTATCAAGAATGCGATTAGGTTTTTTATTGAGATTGTTTACCAAAGCATGTAAATAATCATATACATCAGTGCATTATAATAAGCAACATATGTGTGTCTACATGCAATAATTCATTCACATGAGATGTTGATATATGTGAAGGGTGTGTGTGTTTAATATAAAAGTCCCTTCAAAAAAATGACTTATATAAGATAACTGAAAACTTAATAAATTATTTTTTAAAATGCATTAAAAAATCAAAGTTTTACCAATGAGATATAAATTAAACATAGACAAAATACAAATAAAAACTTACAATCAAACTAGACCCTTTAAAAAAAATGGATTTTTCTTTAAAAAATATCATTTCAGTATACAAAATATAAATGAGAGCTTACAATCAAACTAGACCCTCTTTTAAAAAAACAGAATGTTTTTCTAAAGATCCTTTGGATATAGAAAAAGTATACTTTATACTTTGAGTAAGTATTTGCATTTAATTCAGAATGTACAAAATTTGTTCCATCGATCGTGTTATAGAATTTGAGATACACCCTCGACTTTCTTATATACTTAAAATATATATGGCGAATATTATGTTGGCACAGAGGGAGAATAGATGAGAGAAACGAAAGATGTAGAGAGAGAGGTAAAGAAATTGGCAACACACTAGGGAGTGGAAGATGGGCCAGTCCCCCCCCATTGTGGAGTTATATTATTGAGAAGGAGCAAGCTCCTCCTTTACACATAAGCCAGTTCTCTTGTAGATCTTGGAAACAAGATCACGGTTCATTGCACAGTATACAATCGGCTAACACTTGCATAACTTGAAAGTTGGCACCTTTTGATCCTTCTTGAGTCTTCTCTCCTACACAATATGTGTAGGGCTCTCCTCTTGGCACTTGATTTTAGCAAAGCTTCCGCAGCACTTGCACCTTCTCTTCTCCTCTTGGAACTTGATTTCAGCAGGGCTTCCGCAGCACTTGCACCTTCTCTTCTCCTCTTGGATACATGCAAAGCGATGCTTCCTTCACCTCTCCCTTACACCCAAGGAGAGACTCCTCTTTTTATAGGCTTTCAAGAGCTTCTCTTCTTGGAGAGAGAGTTGAGTTGATCTTCATGCAAGATGTGGTTGTTCCACTCTGTATCTCTAATTTGGAGATATCTCTTTGTGCATTGTTTGATGAGAAAACGTCCAACACAAAAGTTGTAGATCTCGCTGTTTTCGATAACTCACGCAATTCGTTTTTAAAGATCGTTTTTTTATTGCGATATATTTTAAAAATGGATTTTCCAAAAAATAACTTTTTAAACTATACTCTTAACTTGTGGTCCATGCAACCACCTTGAGTCATAGATAAGAAGAGTTCATTTGATTGCATTGGGCCTCAACCTTAAGATTGAATTCCACAAAAAAGGATGTGTCATTTTAGACCTTAGAAAGAGAAAATCACTTCTCTCCTCACTTCTAGAGGATCACATCTCTCGCCTTTTTCTTAGTGAGAGAATTCCCTCTCTCGTCTTTCTTAATGAACGAAAAGACCTTAAACCTTGACTTGTAGGGGAGAGGATGACCCCAAATGAATGCAATGCTCATTACACACAAGTAAACATTCCCAAGAGTCCCTGGATACATATAAATACATATACACAATGCTAATGCACTTCCTCTTCTCAAAACTCAATCCATCTTCATTTATGTGTAACTCCTTGGTTCTTGTGTACACTCTTACACTTGGCAAACACTTCTTTCCCCCTTTCATAACTTGTACTGCCTGTACCAGATATCCCTGCGTCATAGTGCTCTGATCACCCCATTAAGTGATGCACTAGGAATACTAGTTTCTAAACTGTCTCATGGCCATGCTAGATCATCATCAACACTTAAAGAAAAGTGAGTCATTAATTTATTGACATGAATTTATTAAATAGAGAATGCGTAATAAGCAATCAATTTAGTGACATCCCTCTAGCTTCTAAACAGTTGACCTCAATTGTAGAGGGGATACATAGTCCTTAAGAAGATCTGAAAAGTCTTGTAGTTCTCTCTGAGTCATAAATTGAGCATCCAATGGGGAATAATTCTTAAACTTAACCAGATACTTCCGTAATACCTTACCTGACCTTAGAGTATTGTCTTGATGGTGTAAAATTCTTTCAGGCACAAGGAACTCTTCTGTTTCTTCCATATCAAGTAAATCTTCCTTGATTGGTTCCATTGGAGGTTCTCCAATATAGGGACGTAGCAAACTTATATGGAAAGCATTATGAATGTTCCAATGACTTGGTAGATCCAAACAAAAAGTCACATTGTTTATCTTATTTGTGATCTTGAAAGGGCCATAATAGCGATTAGAAAGCTTAACCACTTTACCCTTTAGACCTTTCTTTTTTAGCCTTCTCAAACTTAAAAAGAACATACTGTCCCAATTTGAGATCTAACTCATGACGATGCTTATCTGCTTTGTGTTTATGCTTCTCTTGTGTCCTTTGGATAACAGCTTTTACTGGAGTGAAAGTTGTATTAATGTCTCTAACAAACTCATTTGCTGCAAAGATCTTATCCTTCGTAAGAAGAATGGGTGGTAAATGAGGCTTACCATAGATGATCTCAAAGGGTGCCTTACTAGCACTAGAGTGCATCGTATTATTGTATGCAAACTCTACTAAAGGCAAATACTTTTCCCATTCTCTTTGATTATCAGAGACATAGGATTTCAAAAGGTCCAAAATAGTAGAATTAGCACTTTCACTCTGCCCATCCGTTTGAGGATGATAAGAGGATGAAAACTTTAACGTTGTCCCAAGGTTCTCGAAGAGAACTTGCCAAAAGAGGCTGGTCATGCGAGGATCTCGATCACTTATAATGGACTTAGGCATACCATGATGCTTGAAAATATGAGCAATGAATAGCTTAGCCATATGATCGGCTTTGATTGTCTGTCGCACATGTATAAAGTGAGCTTGCTTACTGAATCTATCAACGATAGTCCAGATTGCATCATTGCCTGCTTGTGTGCGAGGAAGCTCCATGATAAAGTCCATGGCTATACTTTCCCAAGGCTAATTGGGAATAGGTAATGGCTTCAGTAGACCAGGTGGCTTATGCCTATCATACTTTAGTTTTTGGCATATCTTGCCCTCGTGGACATATCTTTCAATGTCAGCTCTAAGAGGGGGCCAAAAGAAATATCTTTCCAATGCTTGAGTAGTGGGTAGAATACCCCTATGTCCAGCATATGGAGATGCATGTGCTTCATCCATTACCTTGTGTCGCAATGGTAATGCTACACAAATTGCTTGATGATGATACAAATACCCATCTCCAATCGGGTCAGATGTAATCGACTGACCTGAGTTAAGATGATCCCATATGGTTGAGAAGTCGGAATTAGTTGCATACATTTTGGGTAAATCCATGAACTCGTTATGGTAAACAGTTGTGATTTCATTCACTCGAGGTTGCCATGATAGAGCATCTGCTACCACATTCTTAGTTCCAGATGTGCGAAGGATTTGAAAATGAAACATAGATAATAAATTTGCCCAATGCATCTGTTTCTCTGAGAGCTTATTCTGAGTAAGGAAGTATCTTAGACTTTGGCGATCTGTTTTAATAACAAAATCTGCACCAAGTAAATAGTGTTTTCATACTTGAAGAGCATGTACCACCGCCATAAGCTATTTCTCATATACTAGAGCATGTAGCTCATGGTCCTTGAGGCGTCGGCTCTCAAATGCTACTACATGATCCTCTTGGTTAAGCACAGCTCCAATGCAATCCCCAAAAGGATCGCAGTGAACTTCAAAAGGTTTTTAAAGATCCGGAACTATGAGAACTAGTTCTTGAGTCACAAGAAACTTAATTTTTTCAAAGGCTTGTAATTGCCTTGATCCCTAGTAAAAAGGAATTCACTTCTTAGTAAGGTCATGTAGAGGAGATGCAACATACGCAAAACCTCATATGAACCTCCTATAGTATGAACATAGGCCTAAGAAACTTCTAACTTCATGTACAGAAGTATGTATAGGCCATTCAACAATGGCTCGAATCTTCTTAGGATCCATTGTCACCAAATTGTGAGAAATAATATGGCCTAAGTAATGAATTTATGAAAGGAAAAATTCACTCTTCTTAGCACTGACCTGTAGTCTATGCTTGTGAAGCTCTTGAAAAGCAATAGATATATGCTTTCTATGCTCTTCTTCAAACCGTGAAAATATTAGAATGTCATCAAAGAAGACACATGTGAACTTTGAGTGAGGTCTGAAAATTCTCTCCATCATTCGATTGAATGTAGCGGGTGCATTAGTCAAACCAAATGGCATGACTAAGAACTTGTATAGTCCAAATGTCGTATGAAAAGCTATCTTATGAACATCTTCAGGTGCTATTCGTATCTGGTGATAGCTGCTCTTGAGATCAATGCGACTAAAGATACTAGCCCCTTGCAACTTATCCAAGGTATCATCTATCCTTGGGATAGGAAAACAATTCTTGTTTGTGATCTTGTTCAAAGATCTGTAGTCTATGCACATACGAAAAGAACCATCTTTCTTTTGGACAAGTAAGACTAGAGAGTAGTATGGAGAAGAGTTAGGTTGAACTAACCCTTTTTCCAATAATTCGTTTACTTGTGTTAGGATATCCTCTTGCTGGCTTGCACTTACTTGGTAAGGTGGTTGGTTAGGTGGTGAATTGCATGGGATAAGATCAATTGTGTGATCTTCCGAGCACTTTAGGAGGTAACTCTCCTGGGAGTGAATCACTAAAACAATCTTCATATTGTTCAACAAAATCATGTCTAGCTTGATTAATTAAAGAGAGGGGTTCTTTTAAAGTCTCAGACTTAGAGGCATTAGTTGGTATTGTGTGTTCATTAGAGGCACCAAGTGCCCTTAAATCATTAGTTTCTTTTGACTCTCTTGTGAAAATCATGTATGCAAAAAAAGCTTTCTTCATTTATTTAGAAATGCTAACATGACTAACCATTGGCACAGGCCAATCTCCAGCATCAACAATGCATACTATGTTTCGACCCTTGAATTGAAATGCAAGGGTCTTCTTAACAAATCAGGAAGAGGTCTAATCTTGTAATGCCAAGGCATGCCTAAGATAACATCACAGTTACCTATGGGTGCAAGTAGAAAAGATTCTTGGTCGCGGTAATCCCCAATTCTAAGATTCAACTTTCCTTGAATATGAGTAGAATTGGTTGTAAGTCCTTCAAATGTTGAACCTGATCCAATTGGTGTTCCCAATCGATCCGGTGGAATTTATAGCCTTTCAATAGTATCTGCTAAAACAAAATTATCTGTGAACCCTGGATCAAAGAGTATCAAAAGTCGTTGATTGTTGAGTGTCCCCCAACCCTTTAAGAGTTGTCTTTTTTTCTCATTTGAATGAGTGTTAGCTTGCACATTCGAAACAGAATTTGAGGATGGTGGAGGAGGATCTTTAACCACATTTGCTTCCTTCCTTTTGTGAGAAAAATTCCTTTTGTGAGAAAAATTAGGCTTCCTATGCCCTAACTCACCACAAAGAAAGCACCTTCCTTCATCTATGTACTTTTGTATCTCAAAGGGTGAGAGATACTTGCGATTCTTCTTGTTACCCTCGGCTTTGGATATTAGTCATGGGTAACGATAGGTCTTCTTCGATTAGTCTTGTCTCTTGGTTGAATATAGAGCTCCTCTTGTCTAGCTCTATAAGAACTCATCTCCAACTTTCAAGATGTACCAGGTGTATGCAAACTTTCAGCTATGATGGTAGACTCCATCATGCGAGATAAGGTTTCATGGGGATACACCTTCATGGTTTTGTGTAAATGAGGGAGTAGGCCAGCTTCAAACTTCCTTTTCTTCTCTTCATCGTTGATCTCCATGAAAGGAGTAACCTTGAGAAGAGTAGACCAAAACTTGTTCACATAACTAGTGACCTTTTCATGCTCTTTCTGGCCTATCCATTCCCACTTCTTCTTGACATCATTCTCAAAATCAAGAGGCAAGAACTGAAATAAAACTTCTCCTTGAACTTTTCCCAAGTCGTGGGCAATTGCTAGTAGTGTCTTTCAAGTGCATGCCTACATGCTTTAGCTTGGACTTTTCTGAGAAATTACAATCAGAAAAAGCAACTTCAAATTGCCTAACAAAGGCTAATGCCTTAGCAGGATCTCTCTTACCGGAGTAAGAGTCAAACTTTATGTCCTTATCCCCATACTTGAAAGTCTTAGTCTTCTTAAGCTTGCTCCTCTTATGGTCCCTCTTTGTCCATTTGCGGATTGCATGAGACTTAGAACCAAGAGAGTAGAAACTAGAAGATGAGGAGGAGGAGGAGGAGAAGGAACTTGAGTAATCAGGGGAGTAGCTCGTTGCTGAGGGAGATGATTCCCTCCTTATCCACCTCACTAGAGGTGAGGCATTTTACTCTTCTTGACCCGAGAATCCTTCTTCCTTCTAGGAAGCTTCTCAGCAATTGGATGCTTTGCAGCTTCACCACCAAGTGGTGCAATGGTGTTTCCTCTAGTATCACCATCTTTTAGAGGATTCGGTCCTTCATAAGTAGCCTCTTCCCTTGCCCTTAAGCTGTCAATCAATTGACATACTTTGGGAATCTCCAACAAGCTATGATACTCTGTCAATTGAGCCTGTAGGCGTTTCATTAGTTGCCATCTCTACCTTCTTCTTTCAAGGATTGCCTTTACTTTGAGAAAAGCAAAGAGACCTGCTCTGATACCACTATTATAGAATCCAAGATACATGATCGACTTTCTTATATCCTTAAAATATATATGGTGAATATTATATTGGCACAGAGGGAGAATAGATGAGAGAAAAGAAAGACACAGAGAGAGAGGTAAAGATATTGGCAACACACTAGGGACTAGGAGATGGGCCAGGCCCCCCCCTTGTGGAGTCATATTATTGACAAGGAGCAAGCTCCTCTATTACACATAAGCCAATTCTTACTTGTAGATCTTGGAAACAAGATTACGATTCCTTGCATGGTATACAACCGGCTAACACTTGCACAACTTGGAAGTTGGCACCTTTTGATCCTTCTTGAGTCTCCTCTCCTACACAATATGTGTAGGGCTCTCCTCTTGGCGCTTGATTTTAGCATAGCTTCCATGGTACTTGCACCTTCTCTTCTCCTCTTGGAACTTGATTTCGGCAGAGCTTCCACAGCAGTTGCACCTTCTCTTCTCCTCTTGGAACTTGATTTCAGTAGAGCTTCCGCAACACTTGATTTCAGCAGGGCTTCCGCAGCACTTGCACCTTCTCTTCTCCTCTTGGATACATGCAAAGCGATGCTTCCTTCACCTCTCCCTTACACCCAAGGAGAGACTCCTCTTTTTATAGGCTTTCAAGAGCTTCTCTTCTTGGAGAGAGAGTTGAGTTGATCTTCATGCAAGATGTGGTTGTTTCACTTTGTAGCACTAATTTTGAGATATCTCTTTGTGGGTTGTTTGGATGAGAAAATGTCCAACACGAAAGTTGTAGATCTCACTGTTTTCGATAACCTTAGCGGTCCATTTTTAGAGATCGTTTTTCTATTGCGAGATATTTTAAAAATGGATTTTTCAAAAAAACAACTTTTTAAACTGTACTCTTAACTTGTGGTCCATGCAACCACCTTGAGTCATAGATAAGAAGAGTTCATTAGATTGCATTGGGCCTCAACCTTAAGATTGAATTCCACAAAAAAGCTTGTGTCATTTTAGACCTTAGAAAGAGAAAATCACTTCTCTCCTCACTTCTAGAGGATCACGTCTCTCGCCTTTTTCTTAGTGAGAGAATTTCCTCTCTTGTCTTTCTTAATGAATGAAAAGACCTTAAACCGTGACTTGTAGGGGAGAGGATGACCCCAAATGAATGCAATGCTCATTACACACAAGTAAACATTCCCAGGCATCCCTGGATGCACACATAAATACATATACACAATGCTAATGCACTTCCTCTTCTTAGAACTCAATCCATCTTCATTTATGTGCAACTCCTTGGTTCTTGTGCACACTCTTACACTTGGCATACACTTCTTTCCCCCTTTCATAACTTGTACTGCTTGTGCCAAATATCCCCGTCACAGTGTTCTGATCACCCCATTAAGTGATGCACTAGGAATACCGGTCTCTAAATGGTCTTATGGCCATGCTAGATCATCATCAACACTTAAAGAAAAGTGAGTCATTAATTTATTGACATGAATTTATTAAATAGAGAATGCATAATAAGCAATCAATTTAGTGACAGATCTCACTCCCTAGAAGCACTCTTTTCATGCCTAAGTAGGAAGGGTCCAATTGTTACCTACATCTATATAAAAGAATTAGGTAAGAATCTAGCCTTCTAATGCTAGAAGGGAGAGGAAGGAAGGGAGAGGAAAAGAGAAAGGGGAGAAATGAAACAAAGAGAAAGAGAAAGAGAGAAATGAGAGGCGAAGGGAGGGAGAGAGGAGGATGAGTGAGAGAAAAAAATATGAGAGGGGGGAGAAACAAAGAGAGAGGAAACAAAGAAAGGGAAAGAGCCTAGGCCCTCTTTTCCTATTTTCCATCGTTCTAACTAGTGCATAGAATTTGCACAGGAGTGAGCCTCTGGCACTCTTTTATAAGGATTCGGGAGTGCTTTCACAATTAATGGTGCGCTTTTACTCTTTTCTTTTCTCGAGGCGACATTGAGGCCTTCTGGAGAGGTCGTCATTCAAAATTTTCAGGGTTTGACTTCCATCCGGGGTGCCTTTTCCTTCCTTTGTCTTGTGCCCTTTCGGTTATCTCCTTTTTCCATGTTCCCACCCCTCTGCTCCATTTTCCCACTCCTCTGTGCTGCGGTAAACATTACCCCCTCCTAATTGAGTGCCAGTCCCATGGCGCTGTGGTAGGGAGTAATTAAAAGGTGCTTTTGTGAATGAGAGGTGATGGAGTTTGATTAACGATGACCGGGAGAGATTTCGGCGTGCTTTAGACTTCATGAAGATGCTCGGCATTTCTCAAACAGTTGTAGCTCCCATTCTGCGTTGGCTGATAAAGGTTTTGCATGGGCATCTCTAATCCTGTTCATTACTAGCCGGCTGTTGAGAACCATGTAGCCGTGCATCCCGCGCTGATCCGAAAGCACTTAATCAATAAGCAATCCGCAAGTCTAGGGGTTTGAACATACATTTGGAGAATATGAGGTTCCAAAATCTATGCCAATGGTAGGTCCATCACTGAGTTTTCCTTCTGCTTGATTTGGTTCAATCATGGTAGCCATCAATAGGCAGATGGTCGGCTACATCAAGTATGTTGGTCCATCCAACCATCGGAGTATGCAAAAGCTCCCGAAGCTGCTGTAGTGGTGTCCTGTCCGACTTAAGGAAAAATTCCTGGTCATTAGCGGATGTCGTGGATGATCTTCTTTAGCTAGGTAGCCATTCATTGAGTCACGATCATAGCCTGCAAGAGAAATTTGTGCACTCCTTAAGGGGTGTGTCTGTCTCACGATGTGGTTTTACGGTGGATTCTGTAAACTTTGATTACCGGGGCTCATACACAAAGTGGATTCTTTGTGCGAGAAGTCGATGGGGACGCCTATCTTTTTCGGGCGTTTCGTTAATTTAGTGTGTACATGGGTGATTTCATAGCGGGTGATTCCACAAAATACATATTAAATTAATAAACGTTTATGAGTTTAGAGTGCGCACTCGTGATAAATTAAGGTTAGGATTGATTTCTAACCAATTGATTTATTTATGTAGTTGAAGACTGCTAGATATTCACTTTTGTCGGTTTAATTGTATTATTTTACTAATGATTGTGAATGCTTCAGTTGATATATAGAGATAGCAGCAGTGGCGGAGGAAAGCATTGGAGGATAGCATGTATTCGAGTTATCACTTATATTTTGATGGGCGCATACCTTAGGCATGGCGCCTATATTTTATCACACCTATTTATTAAGGTGTTGGATATTTATTTATTATTTTGTATGCGCATGGGCGCACGATTATGATATTTGTATTTGGACATTGTATTGGGTATGCCTGACTTCTTGGGCGCCCACCCATTAGCTTTATTTCTATTTGGTACTAAAGCAAACTCAAAAGCCAAAAGCGCGCTATTTTGTAATTTGGGCTATTATTTGAGCTTGAAGATAATTAATACATAAAATACATGCTTTGTGGAGCGCTCACACAAGGCATGGGGGGAGATTGCACACAATTGGTCTCTTGTTCATGTCGTGCATACTTTCTACCTTGAGTTTTGTGCAAACAGTAGAGTTCTTTTATTCTTGGGGACCTTCCGGCACTCACTACGCGAGCATACAGCATCCGATCTATGTACCACATGGGTGGTGGAACTGGGAGATGGGTGTAACCTTGGGTAAGCCCTTGGTAATGTCTCACACTTGAGGACCCAGTTCATGTGTTGTTGGAGGTGTAATGCAAAACTTAGGGTGACAGGTTTGGAAGTTCTGCCCTTGATGTGCCCTAAGCGTGAAGTGGGGGAGGGGCTAGGTGTAAACCCTAGGTGTAGTGAGTGAAGTGAGTCCTCGTGCTTTTTTCTTTTCTCTTTTTCTTTTTCTTTTTTTTTTGAATAATTGCATATAAGGAAGATGTCCTGGCTAATGCATATCACCTTCAGCTGGATTAGGAGGCAGTTGCAAGCATTGGGATAGGAATGCGCGACTTTGTAGATATTCTTTAATACCGGCCCAGGCCTTCAGAGGTGTGGATGACAAGAAAGGATGATTGCACCTCGTGAAGCAGGTATCACTCATATCCTCTAAGATTTCTAGGCAAAACGAGGGAAGCAGGGTTGCCCTCATCATTAGTCTAGTCATGGCTCTACTATCTATCCCTAGGTTGATCTCAAAAAAGAGTGGAGGGAGGTAGGCTTCCTCGGCTGTGGTTCTCTGCATTAGTAGGAACTTGATAAGCCTAAGATAATTACAGGTAGTTAAGAAGGCTGGATTTGGGCAAGAAGAAAAATCTATGAGGAAGCGGTTGATAGATGGGAGGAGATCCTCTAACCTAAAGACTAGGCATTCCTCGGGGCTCCGAGCATTAACATTATATATCTTAGAAAAGTCAAAATCCCCATGAATATTTCAATCATAGTCAACTCCATGCCTATGGGGGTAGGACATGTAGATGGGGTCGTTGCGTTCTTCAGAGAGCGAGCTGCAAGAAGGCGGTCCAAGCATCAAAATTGGTATCCCAAATCCTCCTCCGCCACTTCGGCTGTGCCTCGTAGCCTTGGACGGTTTTGGGAACCCTGTTTACCTTGTCTTGCCAGTAGTCTTCAAGCTCTTGCCTCCATCTGGTTATTATGAGGCTTCTTTCCTCTATCCACTTGTTTGCAAGATCATTAGCCAGATCCTTGATCTTGGTTAGAATACCTAGAGGCAAATCACGGTCCAAAGAGCATGGATAAGCAAATGAAAGTTCAACCGGCCTCGTCTGGAACTCCTCTTGATGCCATATGACCAATTTGTGAGGCCAATCGATAGGATGGGGATTACCCCATAGTGGCACAGGCTCTTCAGGGAATTGTCTTTGGCAATGATCGTGCTCTGCGTTGGACTTCCTCTGCTAGTTCTTGTCTTCTTTTTCTAGCTGCCACAATGCGCTCGGGCATATGGGCATCTTCGGGCTCTTCAGGCGAGAGGTCTAGTAGAGGCGGACTGGGCATTCTTTATTGCTCTTCTTTAGCATCCTGCTCAAAGTCCGGATCCTCTCCGACATTCTGCTCGACAACTGATGGAACCGATTGTGGTGGTGGTGGTGGCTGCTCATTCTCTTCAAACCCAAGTTCCTTAAGCTCAACAGTGGAGAGGCCGACACGACGTAGGTAGTGAAATTGCTGCTCTTTTGTGATTCCTGTGCCTGTTGGAAGCTCCCATGGTTTAGCTACTTGAGTAGGTGGTACCTCTGGCTCTCCTTTGTCGCTTATTGTCCTTTCACTCAAGCCTTCTTCCTCGTGGTGAAGTGAGCTTTGATGCACAGGTTGCTCTTCATCTACACCAGCATCCTTGATAGCCTCATGGATGATTGTCGTCAGGACACCGCCATATCTGATTGTGGAGGCTTTCGAGGCATGCTTTTTCCTTGCGGATCGTGCAATAGAAGCAAGAGACTCCCCACCAGCTGGTGCTGTGGCTGGAGCCAGGAGCGCAGCTGAACTCTTGATAGTTTTTTGCACAAAACGATTCCAATCCACCTCCTCTAGAACTCCTGCATCGATGCTCTCTAGTAATGGCACCCCGATTTTGTTCATTAAAGCATTGTATCTCTGTCTTGAGAAAAGGGCGTGGACCATTTTAGATTGTATCTTTGTTGTGGGGTCTGGAATATCAGCCAAACTAATTCCATCCACTGTGTGCACACCATCTTTTTTGACTCCCATCATGGTATATACATCTCTTCTTGGGCGCCTCTCCTTCTTGGACACAAGCCCCAGGGCTTTCTCGACAATAGCTGCATTAAGGGGCACTTGCATCCTTCTTTCCTGGTCACCAGTCCTTACTGTGACCGTGCCACAGCTCCTACCTTCATCAAAGCTTTTTAAAAAGTCAGTGCACATGCTATAATCTATAGCCTGTCCGACCTTTTCCACATACTTTCAGAGGTTGCATTTATCCACCAACTCCTTCACTGCCGGCTCTTCCAGGATGGCATTGTCTAAATTCAGGGTATGTTTGAACGTGAACTAGCTAGATCCACGTGTCTCAACACTGATCCCATACTTTGTCAGCTCCTCTTCAATGAATGGAAGTTTACCTCCCTTTTCTTGTTTTGCCATGGTAGGTGCTTGTCATTACACCATGCCAATATTAGTGTTATGAATTGACTCATCACTAACAAAAACCCAAGAAAGAATGCATGTGACAATTTGCCGTGCTGCTTCAGAGGTATGAAACTTGGAAATAATTCAAAAGAAACATCTATTTTCTCCTTGCATTCTTTCCTATTTAAATTCAGTTGATCATTTTCATCCATCACTACACCTTGCTACATCACTTGGCTCTCACTTTGCTCCACTCCTCTCCCCCCCCTTCCTTAAGTTTTAAAGGAATCCTTCCTAGGATTAGCAAGGGAAGAAGGAGGACTCTGATGGACTTTGTGGGGCGAGTTACTTGGCCAGTAGCCAAGTATAGAGGTTAGGGTTATATTCAAGCTAGGCATGACGATCAAGTTCATATGGTCGTATGGAAGCTTGGATGATATAGGTCAAGACATCATGAAAGATGTCCCTGGAGTTGAGGCGGCTAGCAACGTGCAGTTCCTCTTCCATAAGGAATTGGTCATGGGCTAACACATGGTCATCTAAGTGTATTTTGTGTGTAATGGCCAAAACCCTAAATGAAAGAGGTGCCACGTAAGTAGGGTTGTGTTCAATTGTTTTGATTGCCCTTCTTTGCTCGGAATTGGTCATGATGCGGCATGCTTTTTTCTCCCATTGGAGTCGCAAGGCATACCATAGTTGTAAGAACGAAGAATCAGAGCTAGCAAGCTGCGTGAGCTCCTCTAGTACTTGTTCAGGTGCAGAGCGAGCAGGCTTGCGTTACGATGTAATTAGTCTTCTGAGAATGGCTTGCTCCTTTGAGATTTCTCCATTAGTGATTAATTCGGCGGCAATTTTGGGGAATTTGACGGTCATAAATTCGTAGTCTTCCCAAGTGCATGGCAACGCACGAACATCAGAAGCAAGGGGTTCATCGAGAAGTCCTAGGTCAAGCCTCTCATAGCTCCTAGCGAATGTGGTGAAGGTGTTGTATGTGCAAGCCTCTCTAGCTGGAGTGAGGTTGCTTAGAGTTGAGCCTCTTGAATGTCCACTCTTAGGCACCCATATCTAGGGGTTGCCCTCATAGTATCCTTGTGCTCGCAAGAGATATTTGGGGATCCATTGTGGCATGGTCGTGCGCCTGCATCGATAGCATCTGAGCTACCTCTTAGGCTATGGCTGATAGTTTTTGCGTTTAGAAGCACATTTCTGCGGTTTACAAGGAGGTGGCCCTTGTCGTTTTGGCACCCATATGAGCGTGGACTCCTTGGCCTTGTGAATGGCCTTGGTGGGCTTGGTTCTAGCAGTTTGAGCGTGGGGTGAGATATCACAGCCCTTCTCCCTAGGCTTGGTTATAGGCATGGTCATAGGGGTCTCTATTGGTGGCTTTGCAATTGTAGAAGGATCAAGATAATCCTTGTTGAAAGTAGTCACTATGCGCACATTGCCTATAGCAAGATGGATGCGATCTAGCCACATTGCAGTTCGTTTGTTTTTTAAAAGTGCGACCTAGTAGTGACTTATTACCGGCCCCTTTAGTGTTTGGCAACACATAAAAGGAGACTGGTATACTTTCAGACTCGATAGAGACAGCCGCTTTGCATTTTCCTAAGAGTGAGTAAGTGTTGCCCCCAAATGGGCTGAGTTTAGTGTTTGTGGGCTGTAATTTAGGTTGACCAATGCGTGTCCAATGGTCATGCATCAAGATATTATAGTCGGCACCTTCGTCGATCAAGGCATTAAAAGAATACATCTGTTCTACAGTGATCGTGATTTGTAGGTAGGCAGGTGCCACTGCTTCTTCATCATGATTTGTCAGTTCGGTAATAGTGGCCATGCAAACATTGACAGGGGCTTCAAGCATAGGTGGCTCGTGCAACAGATGGGAAGGAGGATAGTACTTTTTCATGTGACTGCCATTGAAAAAGCCTATTCCTTCACCTTCGAGCATCTTCAATTCAACATTGCATGTTCTACTAATTGTACGTACTCGGAAAGGTCCTAGTCTTAGAAATTTCATTTTCTATTTGTGACCCTTCATAGAGTATAGTAGAATGAGGTCCCCCTGATCAAAGTTGCGCTGTTTGACATGCTTGTCAAACCACATATTTCTTCGTGCCTTCTCACAAATCAGAGCGTGGGTGGCTAAGATTCAAGTCTCCGTGAGACGCTCTAACTCCACTAAGCAGTTGATCCAAGCCTCTCTTCCCTCCCAACGCTTCTGGGCTGCTATCCTTAAGCTAGGGACAAAGAACTTTAAGGGTAGAATGGCCTCTGTTCCATAAGTCAGCCTAAAGGGCGTCTATCCTATAGCCGTCTTATAAGCTATACGATAGGCCCACAAGGCCGCCATTAATTTGTTATTTCAGTCACTTCGTGATGTGGATACCACCTTCGTAAGCACGTTGGCTAGGATTTTATTCGTGGATTTTGCATGGCCATTTGCTTGAGGGTAGTAGGGCGAGGACCTTCTATGAATAATTAGGAAGGTCGAGAGCAGGTGGGATATCACTTCATTAATGAAGTGCGTGCCCTGATTACTTACTAGTTCAATTGGACAACCAAAACGTGAAAGGACCTCCTCCCACAAGAGCTTCGCAATGGTTCTAGTGTCATTCTTCCTAGTGGCTCTTGCCTCTACCCATTTCGTCAAGTAATCAGTTGCCACAATGATGTAGCATGCCTGGGAGTATTGTGCCGCATGATTGATATGTCCAATGAAGTCAATGCCCCATTTTTCGAAGGGCTGTCATGCTATTACGGGGATCAACTCCATCTTATCCTTGTGCACATTCACCTTAGTCCTCTGGAGCTCATCACAGTGTTTTACAAATTTAGCAGATTCACGGAATAGGGTGGGCCACCATAGTTGGGATTGTAGCACCTTACGGTGTTGTATCCGTACTAAAGTGTCCTCCAGCTATTCCACCATGCGCTTCTCTCAATACATCGTGCATCTCGTACTCACACACACATTTATGCAACAAACAGTCTCGTCCTAGCCTATAGAGTTGGTCGGCGATCAGTTGGTATGGCTGGATCTTTAAGATAAGTCTCCTTAGCCTGGATTTCTCAATAGGTCTCTCAAGTAGACCATTCTCTAGCACTTGAACTACATAATCGGCCCAATATGGCATCATATCGGCTCTAAACAAGTCTCTTTCGCTAGACAAGCCAAAGAGATGAGTGTCCGGTAGGTCGTCAGGTATGCCTTGTCTAGCAGTTTCTCCTATGGGTATGCAGCACATGTGATCAGCCATAGTGCTACTTTCCCAATTCCAACAAGAGAAGTAACCATCTAGCTATGCGACCTATAGCGCACGGCTTGTTCACGAGATAAAGCAAGGCTTGATGCTCAATGAAAAAGATGAAGGGGGTGGCCAACAGATAATGCCTAAATTTCTTTACAGCAAACACCATGGCTAACCCTTCCCTTTCTGTAGTGGAATAGTTCATCTCTGCTTCAGTGAGTTGCCTGCTGGCAAAACTCACAGGGTAATCTAGGTTATGCTCACCAGGCTGGCATAGAACAACTCCAATAGCAAACTTGGAGGCATCTATGTGTACATGAAACGTTATGCTCGAGTCTGGGGCTCGTAAGATTGGTGCAATGGTGAGAGCCTTCTTCAACTCTTCATATGCACACTGACATTCCTCAATCCACTCGAATATGATCAGCAGCTTGTACAATGGTCTAGCAATTAGTGCGTAATTCAGTACAAAGCGTCGATAGTATCCCGTATGGCCTAAGAAACACTGAACACGCTTATAGTTAATGGGTGGTGGTAGGTCAACAATGACCTTGACTTTTGAGAAGTCAGTGGCAATGCCGTTCCTTGACACTACGTGCCCTAGGATACATCCGTGCTTCACCCAGAACTGGCACTTTAAGGGGTTCAACGAGAGGTTGTATAACTGACACCGTTCAAAGACAGCTCTCAACTTTTCTAAGTGTTCGGCCCAACTAGAGTGTACGCATAAGTCGTCTACGAACACCTCTCGCTCACGTCTAAGCATATCCTTGAATATGGTGCACATTAATCGTTGAAAGGTCGCAGGCGCATTCATTAGCCCAAAGGGCATAGCAATGTAGGCGAATACACCCCACTCTGTGGTGAAGGAAGTCTTGTGCCTATCGTCCAGGGTGCACTTGCACTTGATTATAGCCAGAGAAGCCATCCAAGAAGCTGTAGGCTTCTTTGCCTACTATCCTCTCTAGCATATGCTCAGTATACGGTAAGGAGTAGTTGCCCCTCTTCGTAGCGGCATTAACTTTCTTGTAATTCATACATACTCGGAATTTTACCATTCTTTTTCATAACGATCACTATAGGTGATAACTAATCCGTGTGCTCAATCTCATATATAAATCCTGCACTTATGAGCTTATCAATTTCCTCCTTCACTGCATAGGCATGTTTGGGATTCATAGGGTAAGTTCATTGCTTTGTTGGCACCGCATCTTGAACCATTTGGATATTATGGGTCACTAGGATCGACTCCTTTAAGTTCCTCCAAGGACCAGGCAAACACGTCGACATACTCTCGTAGGAGAGCAACAAGTTTAGCCTCCTCATCCTTGGTCAAGTCATCAGCAATGAACACAGGTCGAGGCTTCTCGCCTTCCCTTGCCAACTTGACTTCCTTGACCTTGGTGGGTCCCTCAATTGGCTCACTGGTTTGCCCTTGTCTCTTTGCTCCTAACAGAATCACCACTCTATCACCCTTCTTAAACTTTGTGAAGCTTTTGGGGAGATCCTGCGTCTTCTTTTGCCTCTCTGCTTCTGAGTCCTTAGTTCGCTTCCTAGCCTCCTCCTTTAGCTATTTGCGCCTTAGGTGGACTGGCAAGTCCCCTTTGGTGCGTCTGACCTTAGAGGGTTGGGGTATTTCGGGATCACTCTCCGTACTGACTTTTGACTCCAAGTTAAACTCACATCCCTCGCTTGAGGAAGGAGTTTCGCTAGGGGGTCGTAATTCAGTAGGTGTATCCGTCTTAAGCACTGGAACTACCAATGGTTGCACCACTCCTGCCTACTCGTAATCCATGGCTCCTATGTGCTCCAACCAGGATCTATCGCACTCCATCCGCATGACTCCTCTTTCATTCCAGCCTGCCCTTTCCCTTCTAGGCCTAGAGTTTGCCTTGATCTGTTCGATCGTTCTCCCTTCAGTGTCATATTCTATCGTGTCTAACTCTTCTTCACTCTCGTCTCCAATAGAGTGGCAATCCTCGTACTCCTCATCATCAGAGTCTTGCTCGTCTGACTGCTCGTCATCCCCCAGGCTTTTCTCTCCAATCTCCTTTTCATCAGTGACTAAAGCCCAATTGTATAATAGATTCAGATTGTGAATTTTGGTCCATTTCCACTCAGGCTTATTCAAAAGATCACTTAGGGGTTTTAGATTGGCAGCCATGTTTCCCTTCAGTTTATCGGTCAGGTACTCTATGATTTCCTGAAGCTCGAGCTTGTTGGTGGGGATATGGAATGAGACCAGTTTCCCTGGGTTACGTGAGCTTCCTGCCATCATGTAGAGTGGCACGATGGGCTCCCTTGCTAGCATGCTTGGGGATTTAGCAGCTTGCCTATATAGCTCTTTCTCATATGAGAAAGGTAGGTCAATGGTTGCCAAGACATGTATCCAATCTCACTCATCCTCAGGGCAAGGGATGTACTTCGTCAATGACCCATAGGGTTTGATTGCATGTGCATCACCTTTTAGCATGGTTGAGATAGCATCAAGGTCGGCTGGGGTAGTCTTCCAGGTATCCATCTCAACCCTTACCGCTTTTGTTCTATTCCCCAAGAAGATGAGATTGTTACCCCAATCTTCAATAACTTGAGCATTCCTCATCCAGGGTCGGCCTAGCAGTATGTCGTAGTCCACTCCCTTCATGACAATGAAGTTCATGGAAAACTGCACCCCTGCGACCTTCACTGGCTAGTTCTTTAGGACCCTGAATGGTCTGACCTTCATTCCATTGGCCAATGTGACATTGAACCTAGCCATTTCCATGGGTGGGTTTCCCCAGGCCTGTAGAGATGTGTGGCTCAAGACATTGACACCGACGCCTGTGTCTACAATTCCTTTTCGTGTTACATCCCCCAAGGCTAAGATAGGTAATACTTCATGTATCTCAGTGCCTTCCCAGAAAGCATTGACGTGCAGTAACCTTGGAACTGAGTGTAGCGTTAGGCTTGGAATTTGCGTGACTGCGTCCTACTCTTGCAAGTTAGCGGTAGTGTGCTCCTCTTTTCCCTCCACCCAGTGCGTTAATTCTTGCCATAAGGAAGGGTGCTACTGAAGCAGATCTCCTAGGCTCAAGGTTACTGGCGTGGTTAGTAAAGTGGTGAGGAGGTTGCTGGGTGGTTGCCTTCCTCCTTGGTCAACACTCTTTGGCCATATGTCTTGGTTAGCTTGCTGACATGCTTCTTCCTGGTCTTGCCTCTGTGGCATCTCGTGGTGTGGGTGCGTTCCCCAATTGAGGTTGCGATGGTGAAACGGGTGTATTCACACTAGAGAGATCTTCAATTTGGTCTTCCAATATGGGCTCTACGTCCTTAAGGTGTTCCTGGGTGTCCTTGACCCACTCCTTGACTTTGGCTATAGCCTTGAGTTACCATTTGGGGTGGGGGTATTCCCCTACCTTGGCACTCCCTAGTTCTGCTGTCTTAGGAGCTGAGGTCTTTGCCTCTGCATCAGTGACCCTCTTTCCTATCACTAGCGTTGTAGCTTCCTCAATCTTAAGGTTAATCTTTGTGTCTGTTCTCTTTCTCCTTCTCCTCTGGCTTTTCTTTCCCAACGAGATTGCATCCAGGTTACTTGGCCCAGGCAATGAGATGCCTGCCTGCTTTGTCTGTGCTTGCATCATGACATGTAGTGGGATGGGCGTATCCTCACTATCAAAGGTCTCCACACCAAACAGCCCCAAGGGTACTGAGGGCATGTTGGTAGAACTAATTGATGGCTTTCGTCTAGGACAGTCAGGAAATAGTTGCGTGATTCCACACTCGGTGCATCGAAGGTCAGGTTTGTCCTTGTTTGCCTGTTCCCTTTTTGGGCAGTGTGATGAAATATGGCCTGGATGACTTCAAGTCTAGCATGAGATTGGATCTTGGCTTGGTCCTCCAAAGCCTCTGCCTCTTCCTCTTCCTAGTGCCATCACCAGTACTAGTCGGTAGTCCATTAGGACTAGATTGTGCCTTCCTCATCATAGGATATGTGTGCGTTCACATAGGTCTCCTCTTCACTAGGTTCTTCCACATAGTGAACAGGAGTGTCACTCGGTGGATGGGTTACATAGGGCCCTAGTGGTCTTGGTATGCCTGTTGGGTTCATCTCTAGCCTAAGAATGGCCAGTCTTGTGTCATTTGGTGCTGGAAGCGCCAACTGGGCTCCCTTGCCAAAGAGGTTAGGTGGCCTATTGCCTAAGTATGGAGGGTTGTATTGCTACGCATATGGGAATCTCATTGGCAGTTTGCAATGTAATGCGTCATGACCGAACCTACCGCAATTTAAGCATGGCCTAGATCTAGGATCTTGGCACTCGACTGGGAGGTGGCTACTGCCACAGTGTATACACTGCACATGCAACCGCACAGGTTTTCTCATTTGGTCTTGCAATCGTGCAAGCTCCATTCTCACCTCAGCCAGCTCCTGGCCTTGGTCAACACTCTTTCCCTTATCCTGTATGCTAGAGTTCTCTCTCTCTCTCTCCTGAAACTGTTGACCGCTTTGGAGCTCTCTGACTTGTACTGTCCCGATTGGTGTTCCTCATGCTTCGCTCCCTAAGCTGATCGTCCACCCTTATTGCCTCTTCAAAGACTCTAGCTAACACGTCTCGATGTAGAGTGGAGTTACTAGCCAAAGCCTTGTAGAGCTCCTCGCTTCGAATTCCATTTATAAATACGGTAGACACAGCCTTCTCGTTAGGTCGCTCATTTGCAGGGATCCTCTTGAAGAGGCTACGCACATGAGTGACATAGTCCCTTACGCCTTACTGACATTCATCAACCGGACGATGAGATTGTCAAAGTACCCTACCTCAGAGAATCTCTTGATAAAGAGGTCCTTAAGACGGGCAAAGTTCGTGCACTCAGCTGCAGTCCCCTTATCACCTAAGCACAGACCAAAGCTTGAGAGCGTTGTGCAAGGTCCGTGAGATCATTTGCTTTGCAAACTTGTTCAAATTGCTCCACAAAGCTATCTGGGTCATTGCTAGGTTCATACTTGTCTAGCTGCTTTGCTACAATAGGGATTCTAGATTGCCCCTTTGCCCCTTGTGTGACCCCTAATCCCGAGAGTAATGCGGTGGCTAAGGCCGTTGCGCTCTGCTCAGCAGACATATTGTCCATGAGCTGCTTGGCTACGAGTTCACTCATCAATGATAAGTCAGCCTCTACTGCTTGTTCTCTCTCTGCATTTGGACCTGCTTTGGCTACACCAGCCAAGGCTAGCACACGTTGGACCTCGTATATGTCTACATCTTATTGGAGTTTCCTAGCCTTCTGCTCATGGTTATAGGCAATTATGCTCTCTAGCACCTTTCTAATCACCTTTCTTTCCTCTTCTAGGCTTGCTACCACTTCCTCTATTGGTCTACCCTGAACTACCATCCTAGTCAACAAGTCGTACTCATTGACCAACTCCTGCACTAAGACTGGGAATTCTCCCAAGTCCAGTAGGTCCTCTTATTGTCTGCCTTGTGATCCTGACATTGCTCCCACTTCCAGCTCCTTAAGGTCGTCGATCAATTTGAGTAGCTCCGACAGCGTTCGATCCTCTATGTTGTCACCTTCTGGATCTTTGTGTCCTCTTAAGGTCCTACTGATGGGGCTCTTAGGCATCCAACTATGTTTTGGGATCTTCTCCTAATAGTGGGTTCCTTGATGTTATTATATATCATGATGAGTTCCTTGTTATTGAAAGCAGTTGTCAATCTTATTCACAAGTTGTGCTTCGTGCTTTCTAGTGCTCAGTGCAAAAACAAGCTTTTTCTTTTCCTGTAGTGCACCTTTGGTGATAAAATCAAAAGTGAGGTGCGGATGCAGGAAATGCTCAATGCAAACTCCACTCTTCCCCTTATGTTGGTAGCCTGATATGGCTCTAAGCGCAGGTTCTAGCTGATCTAAGGTCTTACTAAAAGTCCATGCTGCGTTCTCTATTCTGCTTCAGGGTTGGTTGGTTGGTTACCGAAAGTCAAGTCAAGTTCTAAATTTGGTCCACTTAGTGTCTAGCTGTTTGGGGTGAATCCTCGGTTATCTTGTTTGGTCTTTGGTTTCTAAGGGCTAAATTGGGTTTCCAGGGGGGTCAGAGATGTGAACAGGGTGGCCATGACTGTCAGGTAGGTTCAAAAACCCTATATTTTAAGTTCTGGTGAAGTGGTCCGATTCTAGGAATCTGACGACGGGCTGGTCCGATTTTGAGACTCAAACAGGGTGGTCTGATTGTGAAAATTGGACAGTCCAATTTTTACTTTGGTCAAATTTCCCTAGTCGGACAGGGGGGTCTGACTCTTGCGACAGGACGAGTGGTGCGATTGTGGTGCTAGGACCAATGGCCCGATTCTCACACTAGGAAAAATCGTTCGATCCTTGCAGTTGGTCCGATTTTGAGACTAGGACATGTGGTCTGATTTTGGCACTGGGTCCGACTACTGGAATTGGATCTGACGGGGTGGTTTGATTCTCTCAGTTGAACGGTCTGACTCCAGAAATCGGGTCGTCCGATTCTGGGAATCGGACCCAGACGACTTGGTTCGACTGTGCGGACGACAGCTCGCGGGTTGCGCACGATGACTCAAGCTCAGTGCCTACTCCATGGAATCATCCAGTGCCTTCCAGATAGGTGCAAAACACTACAAGGAAATGCCAGACATACCTGGAATCACTATGGTGCTCAAATCGAACGTCACTCCAAGGATCTCCCTGCAGCTCTCTCTCCCTGGCTCTCAAGCTCACTCTCTCTCACAAAGCAGAATGTCAAATGTGGTCTTTCCTGGTTCCCTAGGCCTCTTATTGCCCCATCCCAGCCTGCTGTAACCTCAAAAGCTAATCCCTCACACTCTTCCAACTAAAAATTTGAATTTGTGCCCCTATTTTCCTGTTTCCAACAGCAGTAGAACCCTTTCTGTTTTCCTTCTTTTTCCTATCCTAATCTTAACCTAATGCAACAAAAATAAAAAATAGAGATGGAGATGGATGGTCCTACTCCAATATTCAACAACAAATCAAAATACTTACTTGCTCCAAGGATTAAAACCTCCTAAATCTCCTAACTATCTCGAGCACCGGTTCAGGCTGCAAACCCTACTTCTATGCTCGATTTGATGCGCGCGGCGCTCAAGGCTCGATTCTATCGGTCTTTTTAGCAAAACCAAAATGAAGGGGAGCTACGGAGCTCTACCTCGAGACCTACGGATCGCTTATTGATCAAGAGTTTCAAGCCGAGCGGCCATGGCTACCTCTCACATAGCTGTTGCGCAATGCCTACCTTACAGGTGTAGTGAGCTTATCTTGATGCTCGATCAAGTTCCCTCCTCTCTCTTGCACTCCAGTAGCTCCACAATCCTTGCGGCAAGCTCAAGCAACCTCAAGCCCTCTTCGTCAAGCTCCATCCTCCATAGCCTCATGAGAAAAGAGGAGAAGAGAAGAAGAGAAGATGAAGAGAGAAGACGGGGAGATTCTTCTCCACGATCCCTCACTCTCACACACTCACTCCCTCACTCCCTCACACTCCCTCAATCCCTCACTCAAGCACAAGCAAGAAGGTAAGAAACAAGAGAAGAAGAAGAAGAAGCTTTGGCCACACACAAGAATGATCTTCTCATTCACTTTTGAACTTTATATACATGCCCTACTTTTTGGGCGGTCATCCCCACTTTTTACATGGCTGGCCATTAGCCTAGGCCCTCTTTTCCTATTTCCCACCATTCTAACTTATCCCATTCCCAACTAGTGCATCCAATTTGCACAGGAGTGAGCCTGATACTCTTTTACAAGAATTCGGGAGCGCTTTCACAATTAATGGTGCGCTTTTACTCTTTTCTTTTCTTGAGGCGACATTGAGGCCTTTTGGAGAGGTCGTCATTCAAAATTTTTAGGGTCTGACTTCCATTCGGGGTAACTTTTCCTTCCTTTGTCCTGTGCCCTTTCGGTTATCTCCTTTTTCCATTTTTCTGCTCCTCTGCTCCATTTTCCCACTTCTCTATGCTACGGTAAACAACCCTAATAGCTATTGCATCTTTTGACACAAATTTTTCTTTTCCAACTCTCTTGTTGGATTTACCTCAGTTGTTGAAGTCGATTTGCTACAGCTCCTACCATCCAATATGGGGAAAGATTCACCATCATGCCGCTTCAAAGAAACGAGCTTCCACACTTGGCAGAGAAGGATCTAGTCGATCTTGATGAAGAAGGGCCTTTGATCGATAACTAGTGGCCAAGAAAGAAACCCAAAGATGTTGCTCTTGTAGTAATATGGCAAAAGAATGATGAAAAAGCCTCTCATCAAGCTTGAGCTTGATGATAGTTATATCCACCATGTAGACACATGTGAACATCTCATGCCACTTGGAAACAGTTTGACACATAGTTTGGTGCCCAATCTAAATCTTCAAACTATGGATTGTTGATGAATTTTTCATGTTGGATATGAAGGCTAATATATCCCTTGCAACCCATCTTAATTATATGGAAAATTTTCTAGCTCAACTTCTTGCAGGGATTAATTTAAAAATGGATGAAGATGTATGGATTGGAGTTCTATTGAAGAGTCTTCCTTTAGAATTTGGTAATGTCTCCAATACACTAAGAAGATGTATGGATTGGAGTTCTATTGAAGAGTCTTCCTTTAGAATTTGGTAATGTCTCCAATACACTAATTAATATCCCAAATCCAAAGCTGGTAGACATTAAAGCATCACACCTAGAAGAAGAGAAAAAGCTTAAAGGAAAAGAAGAAGCAAGCACTTCAAAGGAAGAACATGTTTTCTATGTCAATAACAAGTACAAAAGGAAGAGAGACATTGTCTATGACTTCTGCAAAAGAACGGGACACATTAAAAATTTTTTTTATGCCAAGAAAAGATCATAGAAGGCCTAAAGAAGAAGAAGACCATGAAGAAGAAGAAAAAGAAGACACTTAAGAATAGAAGGACAAGCCTTATTGGCCCTTCTATTCCCACTATTCATCCCGACTTTTTTAAGCCTTGTATGTACTTGCATGCTCCAATCATAAGCTTTGTAATCCTCATGTAACTTGTGCAATATAGCCTCTAGCTTTATATGGTTAGGTTTTTCCATGTCTACACTTAGTAAGGTTCTACTCATGATAGCCCTTTGTATACTCAATGCTTTTTATGGTTGTGATTGAGGAGGGATGTTGAGATTTATGCAATCACACTCCTAAGACAACCTCTTTGTATGGAACAGTAGGGCAAGGGACATGCAATAGCCTTAGAGAAGCTGCCTGAATCCCATAGGCATAGTGAGAAAAGGGAAACCATCCTAATACTATAAAAGCTTGTACTTGACATAAATTTTAATGATAAATGCTATTGTACTTTGTTCTTTCAATCTTGTCTCTCTCTACTCAAGATCGTGCTTATGAATCCATGCTAATTTATATTGGAACCTAATTCACTTGAGTAACAATCAATGTGTCTAGTCTTAGTCATCGTGCATCTTGTCATTGACTTTTTTCCTCCATAGCTAAACCTTGCTCAAGGATCCATGTTTCTCAACAAGAAGAAGAGAGAGGCTACCTTCCTAGAGACATTGAATGCCTTATAGGCAAAGGGCCATCCGTGTTTCTCAATAAGAAGAAGAGAGAGGCTATCTTCCTAGAGACATTGAATGCCTTAACCTATAGGCAAAGGGCCTTGAGCAAGAACTTGAGGGCATCAGGTTTTGTTTATGCTCGTCAATAAGGTTGCTTAGTTGGTACTTCTTGTTGAGGATGAGGCTGAAGATGTCTTCTATGGTGATAGTGGGGAGGGTTGGCATGTTGACTTCACCATGGGCAATCAAGCAGAGCATCTTTTGCACTCTCTTTGCAAAGAGCTTATATATGTGTGGTCCTGGATTTGAATGGTGGAGCATTTTAGAAGCTACTCTGGGATGCTTTGGGTGTCAGGGTGGATGGAAGTAGCGCTCCATGGGAGGTTGGTAAAGTTGGTGAGCCGCAAGGAGCCGATCTAGGCTTGGGTATCTATAAGAGCCGTAGGGCTCGTGGGTGTAATCTCTTTAGTGGTGAGTTGAAAGGAAGCCATGCAAGGAGAAGAAAGGAGGGCAAAAGACAAAGAATGAAAGAAAAGAGATGCACACAAGTGTCGGGCAAGAAATAAGGGCATTGAAGAGGAGATTCATTCTTAAAAGATGATGTGATTAATGCAAAAAGATAGTGGCCAATGCATGTGTACCATGTCAGCAAAACAAGCCATGACTAGACATGATTAGAATGGGTTTTTCGAGATACCATGGTGTCATCAAGTGTATGAGCTAATGAGTGGGTTTCATGAATGAGCACCACATCAGTAAGAGTGGGGACTTCAGACAGCCATTCGATCTGGAGGTGGCAACCAATGGGGAAGGAATGATGGAATTCGATGGCAGAGGGGTATGGGGATCTGGTTTGATGGGGAATGGGCATTGGAGGCCTTCAACATGATAGTGATGGAGCTAGAATCTATTGATAGGCTTTTGCAGTAGCTTACCTTGTAAATAGATAAGATAGAATGAGTTAGTGCTAGAATTATGAAAGACCCTGAAAGGACCGCTCCACCGCAACTTGAGCTTGCGTGGAAGTTTCTCCATTTGAGTCTTACAGACTAGAATGAGTTGGCCATTTTGAAACAATGGTCTCTTGGATAGTTAGTCAACTTGGTGTTTTTTCCGAGCTTGGATTTCGAACAGAATGTAGGTGTTGTGGATCCGGTCTTCTTCTAATTGGGTGATGGCTTCAATCTAGAATGGAAGTGATTCTTTTGGAATGAGGCAATCGTGTATCGTGAGTTGGAAACTCGGGACTATAAACTCCATAGATGTAATGGCTTCTAGACCAAAGACTAATTTGTAAAGAGTAATCTTGGTAGCAACCTTGAAGTACCAAAAGCCCATAGTGCTACAAGGAGCTTAGTATCCCAATCTTTTCTATTCTAATCTACCATCTTAGTTAAAACTTTATACAAGATCTTGTTGGTGGACTCAACTAAGCCATTGGCTTGTGGATAATAAGGGGAAGAGTTTTTATGTACAATAAAAAAATTGAGGCGAGCTCTTTCATGAATTTATTAATAAAGTGTATACCTCTATTATCTTTGACCAATTCAATCTGAGTGCCATACCTAGTGAAGTTATCTCTAATAAATGAGTTGGCAGTGTTGTTTGGTAGGGCCCAAGCTTCTGCCCATTTGGTGTAATGATTTGTTGATGTTAAGATATACTTGTTTCTTGTGTATGCAATAACTAGAGAGATGGGATCGACGAAGTCTAGTCCCCACTTCTAGAAGGGTTTTGGGGGAAGGATTGGTTAGTGGAGTGGCAAGTTGTCTCTAGCTCTAGGCTGACCCAACCTTTGATAGGAATCACAGTGCTAGACCCACTTGCAAATATCCCCATGCATGGTCAACCACCACAAATCAACTTGTTAGATTTTGCAAGTTGTCACTTTAGTAGCAAAGTGGCCACACACAATTCCTTGATGGGCTTCCTCTAGGACAACAAGCTGCTCCATTGTGGGAGGATCACTCTTTGTAACACTCCAGAGAGAGTGTAGTAGTACAACTAAACCATGAGAATCTCAAAACATCCTCTTTGAAGAGCCAATCGTTTTCATTGGTCCTTCTATAGATTGGGCAATGGTACATAGGTTTCTAGAAAAGCCTTCATTTCTTCATACCATGACCATGAAGGGTTTGGTGGCACGGGTTTTGTGCATCCACTTCTACGGCGAATAGTGGGCATTTGGAAAGTCATCTTCAACACTAGTTGTTGGTGGTTCTTTGGAATCAAGGCATGATAGAAATTCTACAATGACATGTTAGAGTTTTGGGCTGATGTATTAGTGTGTATAACATTAGAATCCATTTGGCAAGTCACCCAATGACATTTTGCTACTTGACTAAGTAAACTAAAGTTGAATGATCTATATGAAAAATAAAAGCATGTTGGAGCAAATAATGTTGAAACTTCTTGATCGAGTAGATTATGCCAATACATTCTCTTTTTACGATTTAATAGTTTTCCTCTACATTAGACAATCTTTTGTTGGCATAGAGCATTAGTAGGAACCATCCAGTGGCATTCTGCTGCATAAGCACACTTTTGATAGCTATGTCAGAGGGATCAACAAATACATGGAAAATTTTTGCCCATTCTGGCAAAATCACAATGGGGGACTCTGAAGAGTAGTAGCTGAAGGCGATGAAATGCGAAGTCGGCATCTTCATTCCACTAGTAGGCAGATTTGGCCACATGTACCAACTTATTGAGAGGGACAACCAAGTGTGACAAAAGTCATAGGTGGTGGCCATGCAACTAGATTTGGCCTAAGAATCGAAGTAATGCAAATGGTAAATCTGATACTGTGGCTTGTATGATTGCTACCACCTTGGTGGGATCGACAATAATGCCATTTTTAGAGATGATTTTGCCTAGTAAAATGCCACCTTGAACAACAAATACATATTTTAGTAGTTTTAAACTTAAACTTACCTCTTGGTATCTTGTGATGCAAAGCCAAAGGCGTGTTAGGTGAAGTGTGGCCTTTCCAAAGACGCTAAAACCATCCAAAAAAACTCTCATAAAATCAATGAGGTAAGGCCCAAAAATCTCATGCATGTCCCTTTGAAAAGAAGTCGGAGCATTCTTGAGACCAAACCACATGATTGTATAGGCATATACTCCCCATGCTGTGATGAAGGCTATTTTTGATTGATCTTCTAGAGCAAGGTGAACTTGGTTGTATCCATTTAAACCATTGAGAAAGGAGCACATCTCGTGGCCAACCACTTCATTTAATATAGTATCCAGATAGGGGATGGGGAAAGGATATGGGATTGTGGCTGCATTAAGCTTTCTATAGTCCACACATATCCATAGCTTCTTGTTCTTTTTTGGAACTATGATATTAGGGAGATCTAATTTGCTCAATCTATTGGAGTGATGAATCCAACTCGGACTAGTTGATCTAACTCCTCTTTGATCTATTTGGCCATGTGAGAGTTAATCCTGTAGTGTTGCATTCAGATTGAGACAACATCCAGTTTCAATAGAATCACCTGATCCACATTGCAACACTTTAGACTTCAAGTCTTAGTGCTCAAATGATCGTTGCCTGCATCATCCAAATTGCAAATTGATGCTCTTCTTGCTTTCAAATCTACTCAGTCCTACTCCTCTTTTAGAAGGTCAGGTTTCTATGGGACAATGTCTCTTTACCACAAATTAGCCAAAAGCCTACAATGTTTATGGTGGTCTTTACCATGTGAGTGCTCAGGGTAGTAGTTGTCTCCCTCTTGCAACGAACATCCCTTCACCTAATACATGGTAGCCCCTTTTACTTTTGACTTGGCCTTTACTTCATAAACTAGCTATAGAAGGCAATAATAACACTTTGGCTTGTGTAAAATGAGGAGATGTTCCATAGATAACCATAGCATTTATGGCTTTGTCTTTAGCAACCCCTTTGGATCTGAGTCTTTCCTCTAGTTGCCTTCTCGTACTTGCCCTTTGAATGCTAGAGCGGTGGCCTTCCTTGATAATGACCCACCTTATAGTAGTCATTCCTCTAATGAGGGCTATTCTTCTCCAGATTGTGGGCTTGCAAAAGCCCCCTAGAGCCCCATCATGCCTAAGTAAATGTACTTGTGAATGCTACCATGGAAAGTTCATGTGCCACAGACATGTCTAAGTAATGGCTTGCTCTAGAGCCTAAGGGTAGTGAGGAGAGAGAAGCCCTCATGAGGAGAGAGAAATGGCACTAGGCATTGAAGAAAGTTTGAGAGAAGCCAATGAATATGTGCCACCTCACCTCCACTCTTACTAGTCAATGGAGTTCCTCTGAAAATAGAGGTAAATTGTTCACATGCCACCATTAGGGGAGATTTAGAGTCACTTTTGGGACTTTTAAGAATTTCCATGTCATCATCCTAATAAAGACAAGGACGTCCATGGATAACTATATCAATTGTACCTTGGTATTACATTTTGTAATGTATCATTAGGAAGTCTTGATGAGAGGATTCTAATGCACTAACCTTTGGAAAAATTGGAGTTTATATGCTCAAGTTATGGCCTCTCAAATAAAAAGTAAGCTCAAGAGTTTTGTAACACTAGCGTCACCCTCATTTGTCATTTGTCCTTATGGGATATTCCCTAGAATCCCAAAGAGCTTAAAAGGCCCAAAAGTGAGTTTAAATCTCCCCTAATGAATACCACAAATGTGCTAGTGATGAGCCTTGCAAGCCTAGAAGTCGATGGCATCACAAGCATACACATAAAAGTGGCTACTTAGTACACTTGAAGAAGCCAATAAACCTAGGTGCGGCGTGGCTCTTAATTAGCCCCATAAGGTCCCTATCATGACTTGTTACTTATCTCAAGTCTCCCTTTTGGCTTTTCTCAAATGATGCCCACCTCCTCTAGAGAATATACTTTTCCCCTTTGAAAATCCTTGCTTTGCAAGTGAAAAATGTGAGACAAAAAATATCCCTAATGCTGAAGACCATGAGTCTCAAAAAACTAAATTTTTTCTACTCCCTTCCCAAAAACTCCTTATACACCCCAAAACCAAGGCCTTGTCAACCTCCTCACCTAATAAATAATTTGTGGTTGCATGATACTCCCCCAAAATTGGAATAGGCATGGTGCATTTTTCCATCCTTTCACTTGTTATGACCTATGTTGAGTGCCAAATAGTTAAGGTTTCGTTTGGGGCCTATACACATGTGTCTTCATAGCTCACATATACACAACACCACAACATATGCACATGCACACAATGATATACATACACAACCCACCAATCACAAGTGTAGAGTATACAAACATTGCCAAAAACATCAAACAAAACACCCATATGCATATAATAATACAAAGAATAATAGGCCCTAAGACACACACAAGCATGTGTGCATATACCCTACTATGAATGTATACTTGTAAGGTTATCCTTCTTTGGATTCCTTTTTTTTGAACCATGTGTTAGGTGTGCTAAGATACTAGGTCTTTTTTTTGCAAGGGAGAGGAGTGTAGTAAGACAACTTGGAGGATTGAAGAAGGCAAAGGTTAAAGAATGCAATGAGATAGGGTTAGGTACATAGTATAGATGCTATGTGGGGCGGCCTATGGATCAACAATCAATGCTTTTAGTATTTATCAAATTGGTTGAGACCTCAATGCTTAAGAACTAACAAAATGTATTGATTTCAATACCTAAATGTCATGCTTAATGAAAATTTGTGCGTGGGAAGACCATGCTTTTGCATCACCACTCCATCCTCTCAAATTTCTATTGTGAAATGATGAAGTGTTCATGCAAGAAAATTATATACCTTATTTTTCCATAGTAGTTGCTTCTTCTATCTCTCTCTCCACACCCACATGCAACCAATTCTTTCAAGAGTTTGAGGCACATTTTCCCTCTTGCCTTGACCTTTATCAACACATGCATATGCACACACTTAACATGTGATCTTGCTTATGTGCATAGATGCTCTCTTAGGTACATTGTGTGATTGTTTGTAATCAAATTTTAAGGATATCAAGTCACTTAAGGACATTGTTGTTTGAAAATATGTGCTTAATATGATCACAAGAAAGGTACCTTCCTCTAACAACTTCTTGTTTAGCTTCTGATGCCAACATGTGCGTGAGGTTTGTCAATATCTAAGATCTTTTAAAAATGTGACAAATAGGTTGAGATCAAATAATTAAGAATCAAGATCAAACAAAACAAAATAAGTAAATTAAGAGCACATTTTGAAAATAATATGCAATAAGAAACACTCTAGGGGAATTAGACCTTAGACACACATGGTAGCAAGGAACCTAATGTCTAATAATAAACAAATCAGCACGCACGCACGCACGCACGCACGCACGCACGCACGCACGCGCGCACACGCACACACACACACACACACACACACACACACACACACACACACACACACACACACACACACACACACACACACACACACACACACACACACACACACACACACACACACACACACACACACACACACACACACACACACACACACACACACACAGTCCCTTCTGTGTAGGTATGTAAACACAAATTTAAACTTTTCACATAGAAACAATAGCCCATTTTATGGAATTGGGGAAACCCTTTATACTTATGATATAGAAATCTGTGTGTGTGTGTGTGTGTGTCTCTCTCTCTCTCTCTTTCTCATGAGATATAGATTTACTAGGTATGTTGATGAGGATGAGGTGAGCAATGTGGTTTTCAAGCCAATCAATTTGTATGTCCTCCACCTTAGAAACACGAGGGAGCTGCAACATTCCCAAATGAGAGATCACAAGAGGGTGCTGGCTATCGTCCATAGCCAATTTAGACTAACTCACTCCACTCCTTGTTCTCTTATAAGTCATTCTTGTCCCTAGCTCTTGTTACTTCATCAAAAAACACCCACATAACCAAATGCACCCATGGCCTTACCCACTCATCACCCTTGACATGCCCTCATGCATTCTTATACAACCTACTCCCTAAAGACACATTTAGCTTTCCAACAATCCTACTCTAACGCTTACCTCCTCTTGCCTACTCTTCACTCCTCCTTAGCCCCAAGCTCCTAAAGGTACAAATCATCCCAACCCTAATACAACATTCTATTTTATGCTAATTTTGGCTTTTTGATGTCGAACTCATGTGTCTGCAATTCAGTTCTAGCCTAAATAATGTATATGTATTGCCATTGATACATGCATAAGCATTCAAAAAGCTTTCATGCCCAAGAAGCCTTTGACAATACCTTGTGGTAAACTTTACCCTTTCCACATAATCCTTTACCACTATGTTTTGAAGGGTCACTTTCCACTCTATTAGGAGTCATTGCAATAGTCTAGGGTTGCAAAAATAAAGAAAGATGAACATTGTCCCTTAACATGCCAAGGGGTGCTTTTGAGATATGCATTTGATGTAGATTGGGAATATTTTGTCCACATTAAATTTTTCTCTTGCAAAAGATGTGAGAAACAGAGAGAGAAGGGTGGTGCTATAGTTGAATGTCACATACTAAAAGACCCACCTACATGACCAATGCAAAAGGGACATGGTTACTTTGTGTACTTTAATCATTATAGATATATGTTGGGGTTGGGTATTATATGAATTTATCAATATCTATTTTTTTTACTACGGGGAAAAGTGGTTCTCAAGTATGTGCCTAAATGGCTACTTAAAGCCTTCTTGTGATTGTCAACATATTCTATCAAATGCAATGGTAGGCATAATGATACATATAAAATTATGAGTCTTAACTAGTTCCATATTCAATATGATTTTGATTTGACTACAAAAGAGACTTATATGCATGGCTTCCCTTCAAAAAAATAGAGAAAAAAGAGGGTATTTGAATTCTAAAATATAAAATAGGAAGTGTATAGGAAAATCCATGACATGCTATTAGAGATCTCCAATCTCTAAGTTTTCATGTATAGCATTACACTAATTTGAAAATTATATGATATTTTTTCACATACAATAAATTAAATATATTCATGTTTAGACCATAATATGCTCACTTGCTATAATAAGAACATGCAAATTTTTACGAAGCTAATGTTTGGCATTTGCAACAGTTTGGCCTTTCACTTAAATAGCTATATAGAAGCATCATATGTTATAAGGCCTAGAAATGAGGATTTATAATGGGTACTAAATATTTCTAGGGTTTCTATGAAGGCATCTAGTCAGTAGACAAAAGGGATGGACCTAGGGGCACATTACATCACATGATGAGTGCTAGGCCCAAATTGTAGACTTGGCTGAAGGGGTCTCAAGATAGTATTGACCATTCTTGGTTGGGTTACACCCACCCACTTATGATATGAGCAATACTCTTGCAATATTCCCTTGATTAATTAAGACATGACATTGATAGTCATTACAATCTTGATTAGACTACTACTATGGCACTATTGGGCTTACTAAATATAATGGAACTATCCATATCTATCCCCAAACATGTGTCAATTAAGTAACCTATTGCATTATATATTGGCATTTTGTGAGCTAGTGCACTTAGTCATGTTAACTACCCATAAGACTTCTACATTCATAGTACTACATGTGTCATCTTCGTAGATTACTATCAAAGCTCTTATACATGATGAGAACCAATGCTCTTATAATAACATTACTTAAGTAATTTCTTTGAAAATAATATAATATAATATAATATTTATTTATTTTAGATTTTATGGTCTATTTACCATATGATTTATGACTTGTTATACATGTGCATGTGCGTGACATTGGTTGCATTATGCATGGTAGATAGATGGGAGGGAACTAATGTGTTTTGTATTGTGGTGAGTAGATTATTAGATGGAGTTGTGCAAATTAATTAATTAGAGTGAAGCACAATTTAGTGTGCATGAATTAATTATTTTTGGGTGCTTCATTAGCAAGGAATTATTGTATTTTTGGGCGCAATCTACTATGGAGAAGCATAGAATTATTGTATCTTTGGGTGCTCTCTAGCATGGAAGTATTGCATGAGTACACAACTAATTTATTTATTTGGATATAACCTTTCTACAAGGCCTAAAGGGCTAGATTATTATTATCATACACCTTAAGATAGATCTATTTGATAGTAAATAAGTATTATCAGACTCAAGCATGCCATTCGTGCAAAGAAAGGAAAAAGCCTAAAAAGGGGATGCTTTTCAACTATTTTCGAGTACAAAATATCTAGTACAAATCCATCAATACATACTATTCAACCTTGTACTCACCATATCCTATAGAACTATGAGTATCTCATCTTACTTTGATGATTAATCATTTCCGCAATGGTTGTATCACTACAAGATACATGCCTCATATCGATGTTAAAATTGCCCCCGTCGTCGCTAAACACGTCGGTATTATTGTCTCCATAGAACTGTCGCTATTGTCATCTCTATTTGCATCGTTATTTGCAACACAAATAGCAACGGTTTGTGATGCACATTGCGATGAAAATAGTGACGGTTATAGTAAATTTGCGACGCTAATAGCGATGGTTACAGAGTTTTTTTTTTGGTGGCAAGGTGGACATTCTACAAATGGATTATATGTAAAGTGTACAATGGTCATCATAATGAAGGCAAAATGTACTTGAACCCAAAATATTGATACATAAAATAAATACGAGATCGTTGAATGAAAGCTCATGGAATCATGGCAAGATACAAAGGATGATAATAACATAGTGTATAGAAAATGCCTACATAAATCACATGACCAAAAAGGAAAAGGATGTGTGCTCTACGAATCCAAGCACGAGCTATAGATCCTCGCCATTCGAAAGCTCGTCTCGATGCAAAGGAGCATCGAACAAACTCTAAAAAAAAACTACACATGAGTCCACATAAATAATGCATTTTAATAAAAATAGTAACTACAAATAAGAAAGATGAGTGACTTACTGGGCTGCTGCGTGCATACAGTCTATCGATCAATGCAGTAAGACCATGTTTCTCTGCATATCGAGTCTCTAGGCTAGTGGGATCGCGGTTTGTAATGGAGTGCTACAAAGAAAACAAAATACAACTGTTAGAAATACGATTGTCAGTACAAGAGATTGCAAAAAAATAAGTGAGAAGAACAAAAGAAAAACTTACAAAGTCCTCTAGATAAGTCCTGTGGCTGCCACTCCCAAGATGATGGACCACCCTTGCCTCCAGTCGTGCCATTATTGCCTCGCATTGTTGTCTCCAACGTCTTGGAGAATCTGTAGCCTCCTCCCTGAGTCTGTGCCCATCATCTGCATCTAGCCACTCGGGCTTTGACACACCACTCTTAAGTGCCTTGTGTGCGTCCACCGATAGTATGTGTGACATGTATGCATGCATGCACTCCATCATCCAGCATGTGGAAAACCTATCTGCCAACTGCAGTGGGCACTAGAAACTCCTCATGCAAGGATGCTACTATGTAATCCTTACTCCCCTCAGGTATGTTCTTCCAATGGTCCAAGATGTTGTGCCGAAAAACTTGTTGGCACAACTCTCTCATACGAGCCATCACCTCCTCCCCTCATCATTCATGATCACAGCTCCTATCCTGTCATCTGCAAGGTATCCATATCCCTTTGGGGCATGCCTAAGATGTGTCCTCTCCCACCTACGACCACGCTCCTGGGCATAACCAGGAGACCCCTGTACATATGGCGTATCCACGGGGGTGGTATCTCTTGGAGTAGCACCCATAGTGGTGCAACTTGTGGGGATGGTTGCTGGAGTCACTGGAGTAGATGTCCCCACAGGTGTGACAAATCCTATGGGTAATGCAACTCCACCAGAAGGACAAGACAAAGACACTGTATCAATGCCTTTACAACAACCACCTGAGCCACCCTCTCTTGAACTTGCATGAGAGCGAGGAGTAGCACTTGTATCTCGAGCCGATCGCGGGTTCACCGTATCCATGTCTCTGTGGCATCCCCAAGAACCACTTTCTCCATCCAGTCCAAGTCTAGAGCATCGACCTCGTCTACTAAAAATTAAAGCATTAGAGCATGCCGATTTAGATCTAACGAATTGGCATGATGGTGTTCGAGATAGCTCCTAGTTCGCTGCCATATTTCCAAACCGAGCCATATGATATGGAGAAATATGTGTAAATATATCCTGCAACTCCTCATCGCTCATCCCTCTACTCATCGTACTCTCCAAAATATCGTCAAAAGTCACCTGCATAGATAAAAAGAGATGTTAGCATAGTCAATATAAAGATTCAAGCAAAGCACGATAATATAACTCTGAAAAAAATGATATTACTTAAAATGCATATTCCAGAGCACCCTTATAAGCGATTCATCAATGAAATGTGTAGGCGGATACTGCAAGTATGACATAGCCTATGGTCCCATGTCAATCTCCTAGCATGACTTTGCATAGATTGGAAGGTCGACAGACAACTCACCACAAAAGGATGAGTCCACCTCGTTCTCAAAGAATTCTTGGCTTTCTATCTTTCTGTCATCATTACCTGATTCTGCCTCCTCTATATGCTCCAAGCCATCTTCGACCTCCACCCCTTGCAATATCAACCTCTACATCTGCATACTGTCCTCATCTACACTGGGAACATTACTTTCATCATAAACTCTCGCACTTCAGGGAGTTGAAGGCACAACATACCACGATCGAGGTTGTCGGGGGTTTGGATAGAAAATTACATCTTCAAAATTACATATAAGAGAGATTCAACATTTGTGACATATACCATGTCGTAATAAAATTTTAAAAAATAGTTCATGGACTTGTTCACAATGGGCCAACAAGACAAATGTGTCGCGTAGATCCCTCCAAATTTTTTCGAAATCTATTTCAAGAAATCTGGATGGACCTTGTCAAACGGTTGCCCTGGTTCCTCCAGTACCACTTTGAACCACTGTACATTGAATATGATCATGGAGAAGCTGCAGTAATCCACCATGATAACACTTTGCAAGTTCCCAAAACACTCCATCTCATCTATAACGGTATTTGGATCCATGGCTCGCCGTCGACTCTCTTGCTCAAACTTTGCCATGACACCACAATCCGTTGTGGAGTGCATTTTGTCAATGCACTTGACGTATAAATGTCACCCCGTGTAACCATGCCGCACTGTATATTTTGTATTGTACATTGAAACATTTAGATTAGTTGTCACATATAAAATCTAGATACAACAACTTATAAAACATGTGGTCAGCTTTGGACCACATCCCCTCGAGAATTCCCACTGCTCAGTAGAGACCTCCACCCCTTCGCGAGAGGCTGCGATCAAAGCTCCATGTAACCATCACATAGACATAAACCACGACATCTCCTCTATGCCCTCAGGATATCGAATTGGTTGATGGCACGTACTGCGTCGAAATTCTGATTGCACTTCTTCCCATCCTGGCTTGCTCATACCTAGCGAGCCACAACTCCATGGATGCATGGTGCAACATACAAAAACAATTCACTTTCTCCTCCATTGCAACATCCATCCTTTTTTCTACCCCATTTCTAACCACCACATCTTCGGTCAGTCTATCATCTTCCTTTAGCGACCACGACATACTGTTGTCTAAATCCACCATTGGTAGCCACTATGAAATATGCACTAACACCTCAGATACCAACCAACCTTCAACCATGCTACCTTCTGGGCCGAGCTCATTGTCGCACAAAGCCTTTCAAGGTTTTCATGAAGCACTCCAAGAAGAACATCCATTGAGTATGGACACGTCCTATAATCTCCACTTCATCTACAAGATGCACAAGGAGGTGGGTTTGTATCATGAGCATGCTGGTGGATAGGTACTTCTCAAAGAGACAAATCGTCTCCACTGCTCATTTACAAGATGCACGAGGAGGTGGATTTGTATCATGAGCTTGCTAGTGGATAGATACTTCTCAAAGAGAAAAATCATCTCCACTTCATCTACAAGATGCATCAGGAGGTGGGTTTGTATCATGAGCATGTTGGTGGGTAGGTACTTCTCAAAGAGACAAATTGTCTCCACTTCATCTACAAGATGCACGAGGAGGTGGGTTTGTATCATGAGCATGCTGGTGGGTAGGTACTTCTCAAAGAGACAAATTGTCTACATTGCTCCCAGCCTTGCGGATTCAATAGAGGATGTCTTGATCTCCTTCTGTGAGATCCATTGTACTAAATTTGACAACTCGTAAATTGCCCCGCGAATTTCTAGAGTAAGGCATCGTGTGATTGCAATTGGTAACAAATGAAGAAGCATTAGGAACACCGACTAGACTCCAAATAGCAAAATATGCAAGCCACTTACAATCCATTCGTAGTATAAACTTGATATATCTTATGCCAATCATGGGATTTTATCCCTGATAGTTGATCATCTTTAGAAAAAGCATATATGAGAGAATGCGTCATACTTGTGGAGTGCGGATAGACTTGAAAATTTACTTCACAGTGTGCTCTTCTTTAGTGGACAAAACCCAAGGAGCGTGAGGTAGTTGCAAGCGACCATTAGCACTCGGTTGTGGCCAAAGTGCCTCCATCTTGCCTACCTTCTTCAAATCCATTCGTTCCCTTGCAGTGTCTCTCTTTCTTGTGATGTGGTTCCATAGTAACCTGCCCACATTCTTGAAAATATGCATGGGATCTGACAAGTGGTTGATCTATAATAAATGAGTCCAATATGACAACTCGTAGAAAATTGAGAACCATCGCATTCTATTTGGATGCGACTCCATGTGGCCATTTTCAACTCGTACTAGCTTTGGGCGTTCATTTGTGCTAGAGATCGTCCAAGAAAACCTTCCCTTAGATCATGACCCTCCGACAAGAAAGAGACGTGTCCTTGATAAACCATCTTCTTTATGGTTCGTGACCTTCGGGAGTCATAACTGTGGCCCATACAATGGACATGTATGATAACCTGAGGTAACTAGACCTATCCTAACACCTCTATTTAGTGAACATAAACTTGAATGAGCTATGATAGATATGACCAATGAGAACAGGAGCTTGCTTACCTGAGCACTCCTTGAATCTCGAAAAGTCATGCATGGTCCACATGAGAATGGCTTGTATATTGGCGGACAGTCGACCATCATGCTTGCTCATATTTTCCATGGCAATCCCCTCCTCCCACAAAATCTTAAGCTCATCACTAATGGACAGAGATAGACATCCATATTCTTGACTTTGTAGCAGCCACGAATGAGCAAGCTAAGGATCAAGTGTCCTTTCTTCGTAGAAAGCCATGGCGAGATGTTGTAGTTAACAAGGACTACATGCCACACACTGTAAGAAGTTGAGTGGAGACCGAATGGGTTCATGCCATCCATAGCAAGACTGAGCTGAAGATATCTTGGCTCTCGTGCAAATTTTGGAAAGGTAGAGTCAATGTGGCTTCTTGTGCATGAATTCGCTAATATTCGTTGGACTCCATCTGTGGATCTATTCTGCGCATGCCATGTTGTCAAGCTCACCATGCCTAACGTATAAAATATGTGACGTATAAGGGGGATCAGTGGAAAGTGTCTAAGAACTTTCCGAGGGATGGTTTGCCCTTGCAAGTCCTGTCGATACCTGTGAGCACCACACTTTGGAATGTCTCTATAGTCTCATACTCTCCTTGAAACATCACACATTCATTGACACATGCATGGATACTATTGTAGTCCATGCTAAGCTTTCGTAAAACATATCGCGCATCATCAGGAGACTTAGGCATGGTATTCCCAAGTGGCAATATATGATACTTTAGTAACTTGAAAAGAAATCATAAAACACCTTGAAAAAGCATAATTTTTTTAATAATGGTGTCAAAAATAAATCAATGAAGCATACATAGAAGGTACCTAAACAACTCGGTCACACTCGTATCGCTCCATCCGTATTTTGCTTGCATGCTTAGGAGTGCAAGCAACGTCTTCAAGTGAGATACTCGGCATCCATCATATAATGGTATGGATGCTTCCTCTCTTAGTAGATCAAATGTCTCGGCATCCATGGGTATTAATGCATCAATCATTGCCTCCATCTCAGACTCCAAGATAGTAGGAAAGTCTGAAAGGTTACCTGTTTTCTCTAGTATTGATAGTATAGACTAGTCGTGCCTTCCAAGTAGTAGATTGGCTCAGACACTCCATCCATCACATGCCCACGAACTCTTCTAATTGGCCGCAATAGGTGCATTCCTCCTTGGGATGAGACTTCATCTCCCTGTATAAATATTACGATCACATCTAATATTTTTGTATATGATATTCAATTAGTTTGCAAAAATAATATAAGGCATGATTGATACACATTTTTCTTATCGTTTGCTCAAAGTCTGAGATCGTATGATCAATGATCTTTGATTAAAACTCGCCGAAGCATCGTACCTGTTCTATAGACAACTGATGCTTTTGTTTGATTGCCAGCTTGAATTGGGAGCAAGGACACATGACACACTGATTAAGATACGCCTCGCGATCTTGAGCATCATGACCATCATTGTTTTCCATTTTGTCTACGTTATGACAAACAATTGGTTTTTGTTCTCATTCTCTTTTTCTTTTTTAATTTGTTTGAGAAGGGATTTCTTCTCTTGTAACTCAACAAAATTAAAGTCAACTAAAGTCTTGATTTTCTCCCCCATTCTTTGCACCTTTCTTTGCACTCTTTGTTTTATGTTCTCTTCCCCTTCTCTCTCTCTCTCTCTCTCTCTCTCTCTCTTTATTGCCCTTCTCTTTGTTTTCTCTCTACCCCCTCATGCTTTCTCACTCATTCTCCTCTCTCCCTCCCTCCCTCCCTCCCCCTCCCTCTCTCTCTCTCTCTCTCTCCCCATTTCTTTGTTATCTTTCATGTTTATTCTCTCTCTCTCTCTCTCTCTCGTTCTCTCTTTCTTTTTCTTTCTTCTTCTCCCTCTCCCGTTTCCTCTCTTTCTCCGTCAATGCACCTCATTCTCAAGAAAAAACAAAAGAAGAAGAAGAAATAACAATAATAAACCAAGAGGAGGATGGATTGTTTATCTCCTCTTCGCGACAAACCCTCTCTTTGTTTCTCTCCCATCCCTCATGTTTTCTCACTCAATCTCCTCTCTCCCTCCCTCCCTCCCTCTCTCTCTCTCTCTCTCTCTCTCTCTCTCTCTCTCTCTCTCTCTCTCTCTCTCTCTCTCTCTCTCTCTCTCTTTAAATCAGCTAGTAATCATGGCCACAAATCTATAAATCTAAACTTACTAATTGTAAACAAGCCTACTAACTTACTAATCAATTATTTAAATAGATAAAAATTTAAACAATATAAACCTCTCTCTCTCTCTCTCTCTCAATCATTAATCTCAGTAATCTAAACAATTTAAAGCAAAGTATCTAACTAAACTAACTAACTAATAAATAAATCTATAAATCTATCATCCCCTTGTGTTTTCTCACTCATTCTCCTCTTTCTTTAAATCAGCTAGAAATCATGGCTAGAAATCTATAAATCTAAACTTACTAATTGTAAACAAACCTACTAACAGATTACTAATCAATAATTTAAATAGATAATAATTTAAACAATACAAACCTCTTTTTTTCTCTCTCTCTCTCTCTCTCTCTTAATCATTGATAAGTAATCTAAACAATTTAAAGCAAAGTATATAACTAAATTAACTAACTAATAGATAAATCTATAAATCTATATCCCTAAACTATACAAACTTCTCTCTCTCTCTCTCTCTCTCTCTCTCTCTCTCTCTCTCTCTCTCTCTCTCTCTCTCTCTCTCTCTCTCGTTCTGTATTTCTTTCCTTTCTTCTTCTCCCTCTCTCATTTCCTCTCTTTCTCCCTCAATGCACCTCATTCTAAAAAAAACAAACAAAAAAAAGAAGAAAGAACAAGAACAAACCAAGAGGAGGATGGATTGTCCGTCTCCTCTTCGCGACAAACCGTCTCTTTGTTTCTCTCCACCCCTTGTGTTTTCTCATTCATTTTTCTCTCTCTCTCCCTCCCTCCCTCTCTCTCTTTCTTATATTCTTTGTAATGTTTCATATTTATTCTCTCTCTCTCTCTCTCTCTCTCTCTCTCTCGTTCTCTCTTCCTTTTCCTTTCTTCTTCTCCCTCTCTCATTTTCTCTCTTTCACCCTCAATGCACCTCATTCTCAACAAAAACAAACAAAAGAAAAGACGAAAGAACAAGAATAAACCAAGAGGGGTCAATGTACTCACCGCAAAGGCTCGAGGATGGATTCTTCGTCTCCTCTTCGCGATGGCCCCTCTTCTTCCTTTGTGCACTTCCTCTTCTTCACGAACGATGACGGTGGCGGCAACTGTGGTGAGAAGCTCTCCTTCTCTCTCTTCCTCTCTTCCTCTTCCTCTCCCTCCCCCTCCCAAACGCACGTCGCTATGCCCCTATATCCTTGTAGTGTATGTATAAAGAATAGTTTCCAACACCTCATTTGTTTACTTTGGGATTGAAAGTGCAACAAGCTACCATATTTTGTGCTTTGATTGGGAATTAATAAGTGAAAAAGAAGAATTAGATCACTATTTTGTCATTGAAATTATAAATGCTCATCACACTTTAGGATTCAAATATAAAGGCAAATAGAAATATTTTCTTTCTTTTACATGCAAACCATCGACATCTTCCTCTACCAGGATTTGAGAAAGAGAAAGCTCAGAAGAATCGAAAGATTTAGCAATTTCTAATGACAGTTCAAGCAAAGATAAGGAAAATAAGAAGCTAAAATAGATATGGAAATCCTTTAGCATACAATAGCAAATTATTAACTAAAAAATAGAGAAAGTAAACACGAGAGAGAAATTGAGACAAAGAGTGCATGACACAAGCATTGGGTACGATCTCCCCTCCATGCATGGGTGAGCAAGAATAAATCTGTTGATAAGAGTTTGAAAAATATTCATAAGAGAAATTTACTTTATAATTAGAATCATAATCTTCATTAGAATAAAAATAACAGTTTTCATTTAAGTCATAATAAGTTCTTTAGGGAATTTTCCTTCTAAGAAGGGGAAACTTTCAAGTTTGAATTTAATACAAACTTTTCAATAATTTTCTTTGAGATCTAGTTAGAAGATGATGAAATTTGAGGAATGATAATTGACTTTCCTTTAATGTTGTGGACCTTCAAAGGTTGTGGCAGTATAAGCTCCTTAATTGCCTCTTTAGAGGAATACCCATTATTAAAGAACAATTTATTATTTACAATAGAAAATTTTGAGTGGATTCATCAACTTTCATAATGATTGTTTTTTCTTTATCCTTATCACTATTAACACCTTTTATGACCAGGAATAACTAAAGATATGCATTGGAGAACCATGCAGTATTGTATGGCTAAATGTGTAGAAGTTATCTTCATATTTAGACATAAAGTGTGAGTATATAGGACCAGCATATTAGTAAAATAAGGATTATCTAAAAAAAGTACATAATTTGGATATAACTTGAAGAAAATAGAACCTTGAGCGAGGGAAAATTGCCGCTCTTACAATGACATCCATAAATTCTTTATATCTAGTATTTAACAATGATGTTATATACGAAGCAAAAAGATTTCCTCGAAAAAGGGATATGATGCCTATGGAAATGTATTCTAAATCTAGATAAGGAGAATTTTGGAATATTTTAATTTTATGCATGAGCAATGAAAAAAGATTAACTTTGCTAATCATTAGATGTTATGCAGAATCCACATAGAGCTCAGATTCACTTCATCAATTATGGTTGTAATATTTCCAAGGGATTTATATCGCTCCACTGTTAAGCCCTTCAGAATAGAGGAGAAACCATACAATAGTAAATTATTAACTAAAAAAATAGAGAAATCACAAATTTCACAAGAGAAAAATTGAGACAAAGAGTGCAAGACACAAGCATTGGGTGCCATCTCCCTCCATGCATGGGTGAGCACCTCTCTCATGCATGTATTTATCAATTTTTATTAGTTTTTTTGTGTTAAAAGATACTTGAAAAGCATATTCTTTTTGGGCTTCTTGCTTTCATTGTATGAATGCCATGCGCTTGTCTAATAATATCTAATTTCTATCAAATAAATTTGTCTTAAGGCTTAGAAAAATAATTATCTAGCACTTTAAGCCTTGGACAAATGTCACATCTAAATAAATAAATTACATGCATGTGCATACAATATCTTTGTACTACAACACCCAAAAATACAATTTGATTCCAATCCATGCATATCATGTTGTTTGATTAGCTTAGAATGCTCTTGCCATGTTCAAATTTCCACGAGGAAAAAAGTGGATGATTAGTGAGATATGAGACAAAAGAGAGAAGACCCTCCCTTGTGTCAAGATTGTGGGAGAGAAGGAAGGAGTCTCACTTGTAGTTTTCTTGCTTGCACAATGGGGGAATACACACAAAGGTGGAGGCTGAAAACAGTTTTCCTCTTCTTAGTTGTGTAAGCCAAAAGAACTCTTATACAAGGAAAATAGAAGAACCCTATATATGGGTCTCAAACCAAACTCAACTAACTAAGGTGGCATACTAACTGAGCCACGAACTAGAGTAGATAAGGATAGCTATCATGTAGCTATTATTCATGGGCGGTGTACCAACCGCATCTGCAACTGACAAGTCGGTGACATAAATGCACAACGGTCACCCTGGCATATCACGAGTGGAGCTTGATATCTCAACACTCCCCCTCGAGCTCAATCCCAATTCCTGCACACCAAGCAGGTCTCTGAACTTGCGCAGCATCTTTGCACCCAATGCCTTCGTGAATATGTCAGCTACCTGATCCTCTGTGCTGATATAAACTAGATCAATAAGACCTAGTAAAACCCTCTCCCGCACATAGTGATAATGCACCTCAATGTGCTTTGTTCTAGCATGATAGACTGGGTTATTTGCCAAGTGTATACTACTCATGTTGTCACAATAAATGACAACTGGCCCATCTGTAGACTGATGCATATCATAAAGTAGCTTATGCAACCAAGCTACCTCACATGCAGCCATTGCTGCACCCCTGTACTCAGCCTCTGTGCTCGACAGGGCAACTGTAGGCTGTTTCTTGCTGCTCCAAGTGACTGTAGCACTCCCAAAAGAGAACACATATCCACTGGTAGATCGTCTATCAGAAATACTACCAGCCCAATCAGCATCAGTGTATCCATGCAACTATATCTGAACCCCAGTCTCATAAAATAGTCCATACTGCAATGTGGACTTCACATACCTGAGTATGCGTCTAGCCGCATCCAAATGCAGATTCCTTGGAGCCTGCATAAACTGACTTACCAATCCAACAGCATAGCTCAAATTTGGCCTGGTAATAGTCATATAAATCAAACTTCCTACTATGCGTCTATACATAGTAGGGTCTTCCAAAAACTCACCTGCATCTGCACTCAGCTTCACATTCTGCTCCAAAGGAACTGAAATAGGCTTACAGCCTGTCATCCCATATTTGGACAGCATGTCCAATCCATACTGCCTCTGCAAGAGCTGTATCCCACTTGGTGATCTAATCACCTCAATGCCCAAGAAATAATGTAGCTCTCCCAAATCCTTCATCTCAAACTTTTGCTTCAATAGCATTTTCACATGAAGGATATCTTCATCACTGTCACCTGTCATAATCAAATCATCAACATAAATGACAAGTAGCATAATACCTTTCTCTGTTTTTCTCACATAAAGTGAGAAATCTGCCTTGGAAATATGAAAGCCAATAGTGACAAGATACTGTCCTATCTTGTCAGACCATGCTCTAGGTGCTTGCTTCAAGCCATACAATGCTTTCTTCAACCTGCAAACAAACTCAGGATGAACAACATGCACATAACCTGGTGGCTGCTCCATATATACCTCTTCTTGCAAATCACCATGCAAGAAGGCATTCTTTACATCCATCTGATGTAAAGACCATTCCTTTGATGCAGCCATAGCAACGACTGCTCTTACGGTTGCCATCCTTGCAACCAGACTGAATGTTTCTTCATAATCAATGCCATATGTTTGTGCATACCCCTTGACTACTAATCTTGCCTTGTATCTATTCACAGGACCATCTGCATTGTGCTTCACCTTATAAACCCACTTACAGCCAATTGCATTCTTACCTTTAGGCAAAGGTACCAATTCCCATGTAACATTTGCTTCCAAGGCATCCATTTCTTCATCCATGGCTTTCTCCCATTTTTCTTTTCCCATGGCTTGCTCAAAAGAAGTGGGTTATGGTTCTTGTATCACTTTGACTATATATGCATAGTGAATAGCTGTAAATCCATCATATTTCAGCCTATCCACAGGATACCTAGCTCTAGTAGACCTGCGCAAAGTAGGTTCACTCCCAGGTGTTCTCATAACATCCCTGGTCTTCCTTACTCCAGGTGTAACAATAGAAGGAATACCCAACTCATCATCAATGCTCTGTTCTGAGCCACTAGATTCACCATCCACATAAGAGTGACCTGCATTCACATCAAACATGGGCTGATCAACCTTCTCTTTTCCTTTTCGTGATACCTACATACCACTATCTGCATTGCTTTGAGAAGATTCTCCTGATCTCAATCTGCCTCTGTCCATGGCGAAGAATGTGAACCACTGCTAGAGGACGCTCCAGGTCCACTAATATTTTGTGACTACTGCTGTGAATTCTGCGTAGCATTACCATTTTGTGCATCTACATCATCAATCACATTTACTGGTTTATACCAGTTACTCATCTCATAAAAAACAACATCTCTGCTCACTATAAACTTACGAGTAGAAGGGTTATAGCATCTATACCCTTTTTGCTGCAGAGAGTAACCAATAAAGATGCACTTCTCAACTTTTGGATCCAACTTGGATCTCAACTCATCTGGCACATGTACATAGGCAATGCAACAAAAAATTTTCAAATGAGAAATATATGGTTTCCTACCAGTATACCTCTCCTCTGGAGTCATCCCATGTATTGCTGCAGTGGGAGTCCTGTTCATTATGTAGACTGCTGTAGCAACTGCTTCAGCCCAGTAAAAATCTGGCAAGTCTTTTTCGTTGAGCATGGCACGAGATACCTCTCCAATATGCCTATTTTTCCTTTCTGCAATTCCATTTTGGTGTGGGGTATGACTGCATGAATATTGCTGCTTTATGCCATGCTCCTGCAGGAACCTTGCAAACTCATTTGAGAGGTACTCTCCCCCTCCATCTGACCTTAGGCATTTTATTTGCAGGCTTGTTTCTTTTTCAACCATAGCTTTAAGAGTTTTGAAATGCCCAAAAACTTCACTTTTCTTTTTCATAAAATACACCCAAACTTTTCTGCTATAGTCATCAATAAAAGTGACAAAATAATGATAGCCTCCAAGAGATGCAGCTTTAGTAGTCCACACATCAGAGTGGATTAATTCCAATGGCTTCTCACTCTCTTGAACATGTTTAGGAAATGGTTTTCTTTCTTGTTTTCCAAATTGACAGGCTTCACATACCTTACGCATTTCTGCAACCTTGAATTTAGGCAATCCTGCAACAATATTTTGGGCCTGCATTGATTTAAGTTGCTGTACATTAACATGACCAATGCGTTTATGCCAGATATCAATATCTGCAACTACACCGGTCCCATGTGCAAACATTGCTACACTCAATTCAGGCATGTCTGCATCCAACGTAAACATTCTACCCTTCTTCTTTCCTTTTGCTATCAAGCGACCTTTATTTTTCATATCCTCAACAAAGCATCCATGAGGATTAAATTTGACCTGCAAGCCCTGCTCAACCATTTGACCAATAGAAACCAGATTCTTGGTGATATTTGGGACATGAAATACATCGGACATGTATTTCTTTTTTCCATCCTGCATAGACAAATGAATTTTTCCAATCTGCACAATAGGATGTGCAGTATCATCACCAGTCTCCACAAATCCTGGTTTTTCCATTTTCCTTGCATCCTCCATCCATTCTGCATGACCTGTCATGTGGTTTGATGCACCTGAGTCAACATACCACACATCGTTGCTTTCTTCTGCACTTGTCACATAATTGTTCATGTGCTGCACCATAAACAAATGCTCATTTCTGTCATCACCCTGTCTACTAGAAGATGCATAATTCCCTTGTTGCAATTTTCCATTCATGATGTCATTCTGCTTTTTATAGCAGTCTTTAGCCATATGACCCATTTTACCACAGTAGTAGCATTCAACATTGCTGTTTGCATTTTGGCCTCTTTGCCATCCACCATGATCTCTTTGGCTCCCCATGCCTCTAGAGTTACCACGTCCTCCTCCATAGGACTGGTTTTCTTGAGTTTGCTGCATATTCTGATTTCTACCACGGCCTCCAAATCGGCCTCCTCTACCTCTGCCTCTACCTCTTCCAGCATTTGAGTAGAAGACAGCTTCTTTTGAAGTTCCTCCTGAAGAAGATGCACCACCATTTCTCTGCTCCTCAGAAATTAGAAGAGCAATCAACTCCTCAAAATCAGGAAATCTTTCACAGACGGAAATGGATGTTCGGAACTGTGCATAATCCTTTCCTAGACCATTCAAGGTCACAGAAACTAAATCATCATCTTCCACTGGCGACCCAATGGAAGCAAGTGCATCTGCAATCTTCTTCACCTTCATGTGGTAGTCATTGATGCTCAAATTTTCTCTTTGCACATTGTGCAACTCTTGCTTGAGCTGCATTTTCCTGGCTTGCATATTTGTGCTATACATTTTTGACAAAGTATCCCATGCCTCCTTTGGCGTACTTGCATCTTGAATATGCACAATCATAGAGTCTGAAATACTAATAGACAGCCAATACATAACTTTCCTGGCTCTCTCATGCCATGCTTTAAATGCCTGCATTTGCTGTTGATTGGGAATATCAGGAAGAACTGGTTTTTCTTCATTTCCTGCAACAAATTCCCAATATCCTTTTCCCATAAGGAAATTCGTCATTCTAAACTTCCATGCTTGGAAGTTGTTATTGTCAAGCTTTTCAGTGACAATCTGTGAAAGAGAATCAGACGCCATTACAGAACACTGCAAGAAATTCTGTCACTGCAAAGAACACAGCTTCAGCCTCACAAGGGCAAATCTGCAAAACTGACGAAAGTGGTATTTAACCACACAGTCACTTCCTAGTGATGATTTTGCATCAACAGGAAACAAGGATGATTCTGTAACTCCCAATGTCTCTACGCACAGGCATATGATGCAATTTCTACAGTAACTTTTCATCGACCTGTAGAACAGTGGCTGCACAGCATAAAACTGGGCCTTTTCCTGAGTGCGTGCAGAAAACTTTCGCCTCCAAAACAGGCCCCGAAATGGCCTCAAATAAAAAAAAACTACCCTCTTGCTTCACCGCGAAGGGCGTCTCAACCTGAGACAATGCACTCTTGCAATTTCCGGCTGTGCTACCTGCAGAGATTTACTCCCAAAATAGAAAATGAAAGCAACACTACTCCTCTTACCAGAACACCGCGAGCTTGGCTTGCTTTCTTGAGCTCCTTACCACGAACAAGGCTCTGATACCATGTCAAGATTGTGGGAGAGAAGGAAGGAGTCTCATTTGTAGCTTTCTTGCTTACGCAATGGGGGAATACACACAAAGGTGGAGGCTGAAAACAGTTTTCCTCTTCTTAGTTGTGTAAGCCAAAAGAACTCTTGTACAAGGAAAATAGAAGAACCCTATATATGGGTCTCAAACCAAACTCAACTAACTAAGGTGGCATACTAACTGAGCCACGAACTAGAGTAGATAAGGATAGCTATCATGTAGCTATTATTCATGGGCGGTGTACCAACCGCATCTGCAACTGACAAGTCGGTGACATAAATGCACAACGGTCACCCTGGCATATCACGAGTGGAGCTTGATATCTCAACACCTTGTATCTAGTATCTCAAAGGGGTGCACAACCTAGCTTGAGGAGAACATTTGCATACCCCAAGTCTCACAACCTATGTAGGGAGCCAAGAATGCCTTTTTATTCCTCACATAAGTATAACATTATGGAGGATTGCATATGAAGTTATCATTGAACAATCAAATCCATTCTCAGCTCTTATAGTGTTTTATAGGGCATCCCTCAGTCCATTATAGGTTATACAAGTTGATATAGGGATTACAATGAGAAACATGGCATTTTTAAATTAGGCTTAGGGAATGAAGCAAGAAGAGGGAATTAGAAAAAAGGACCTTGCCATAATGGCCGGTCATGTAAAAAGGGATGGGTGCCCATGGGGGTTTTAGGGTTTGTATATATAAAGTTCAAAAAAGTGAATGGAAGCTCATTCTTTGGTGTGTGGCTAATAAGAGTCCTCTCTTCTTATCTTCTTCTCTTCATCTTGCTTGTGTGTGTGCTCTTGAGCGAGGGAGTGTGAGAGTGTGAAGGAGTGAGTGAGTGTGTCGAAGTGAGGGATCAATAGGGTGAAGCTCTTCACCATCTCCTCTTCTCTCTTCTTCTCTCTTCTCTTCTCGTCTCTTGCCTCGCACATGGCTATGGTAGATGGAGCTTGGAGATGGAGGAGGCTTGAGGATGCTTGAGCTAGCATCTAGGATCGTGGAGCTACCGACTTGTGTGAGGGAGGAGGCAACTCATTTCGGCATCAAGGTAAGCTCACTACACCGGTAGAGATGGATGGCACGTTGGCTGTGTGAGAGGTAGCCATTAGTGCTTGGCTTGGAATGCTTGAAGTAATAAGTGGTCCGTGGATCTTGGCGGTTGAGCGAGAGCTCTCACATTTTGGTTTCATTTCCCATCTGAGTGGATTCACTCGGATATGCCAAGTGACACACTCGGCCCCTACAACTTGGACGAGTTGGGCCAAGTCAGGATTTTTCCAAATTCTCCGACCGCGTAAACCTTCATGAGTACTCCCGAGGCGCGGAACTTGATTATGGCACAAGAAATAGGAAAATTCATAGGACATAGTCAACTAGCAGCTCGAGTAGGCTATTGCTAGACCCAGAGTCCTAGCGACAGCCAGTTGAGCTAAAGACCCTGAATAACCCTAAAACGGGCAAGAAAACACAGTGAGGAACCCTGAAAATGGACAAGATGGCCAAACGTGGGTCAACAAACCTATCAGGCCTAAAATGAAGCGAGAGAGTGCGTACGCTGCTTAGACACTTGTTTTCCACACTCACCCTAAATTTCTACACTTGAAGTACACTTAAGGACAGCTGAAAGCCTGATTGAGCACAAGTGCACGGGAAAGAACACACACATATTGAGTAGAGGTAAATTGAGGAATTGATGCAATAAGTCAAGGAACTCACTCAAATAAACACCTCAAGGAACCCACTAGTAGGAGAAGATCCCAGGACATAGACGGACAACCAAAGCACATAGTAGAACCAAGCAAGCGACACTAGAGAAGTGGATCTGACCAACTTGTTCAACTTGATCGACAACTTGGTGGAGCACGAGAACGCGATCATGTCAGAGGAAAGCTCAGACCGCAGGCCGAACGAGGAACTCGACTTAGGAGTTTTTCCAGAGGCGATTCAACAGTGTTAAGCAGCTATGATGCGCAGCTCCGGTATGAGCACTGTGGCAGAACATCAAAAGCCATTATAGCAAACTTGGAAGATGAACGGAAGCTAGCCCACAAGGCATTTCAAGGCATAGTGAAATACAACCAAGACTAGCATGCTAGGAGCTTAAGGAAAAACATAGAGTTGCATGAGGTACAACGGGTGCTCAACTTGGTAGGTGGTGGGAATCGGACTGATCATGAGAGAGCCCTGGAAGGAGACTTGACATTGAGTGAGCTTCTCATGAAGTGATTTCTCGACAACACATCAGCGGAGTAGAGTACTGCAGCACTAGCGACATCATTACTAACAGGATTAGGAACAAACCAAGGCTCTAAGGGCCAGTCTAAAATCCCAATTGTTGCAAAGCAACTCGACAAGTGCCAACCCCATGACGATTCATATAGCTTTGTAGAGTAATTTGAGCAAGTCTGCGAGGCCAACGGCCTCACTGACTTGACTCAATGCTCTCAAGCATTCGGGCTTTGCTTAGGCGACAAGGGTAGGACTTGGTACAAGAGTCTAGATGCCAGAGAATGAGCAGGCTTTAACAGCCTCAAAAACCTCTTCATCAAGAGCTTCTCCGAGCCCGGATACTCTAACAATCTGCTAGTGAGACTGATGAATGTCAAGCAAAAAGAGAAAGTCTTAGAGGACATTCGCGACTATGTCACCCATGTGAGGAGTCTCTTCAAGAGAATCCCCATGGGTGGATGACCTAACGAAAGAGTGGTGTCCACCGTATTTATTAGTGGAATACAGAGTGAGGAGCTGTATAAGGCCTTGGCAGGCAACTCAAGCTTGTAGCGAGACTCGATAGCTAGGGTGTTTGAAGAGGCCATTCGAGTGGACGACCAGCTGAAAGAGCGGAGCTCTGGGAGCTCAAATTCAGAAGAGACCAACTTGCAGAGTTCAGAGAGAGCGTCAGCCTTTAATGAATGATCAAGTCCAATAGCCCAGAATAAAGAGAAAGCCATTGAGACAAAATAAGACTTGATTGAGGTAAAAATGGAGATAGCCAAACTGTAGGATTTGTTGAGATGACCAACGTGCCCACACGTCCAATGCATATACTATGGCGGAAACCACTTGTCGATCGAGTGTTAAGACCCTAGGTCACGACCTTGCGCATTGCAGATTACCAAGAAGACTCTTGTACTCACAACCCTATGACCAATCATATCTAGCGAGCAGACTCCAAAAATTCTTTGGAAGGGGAGGCCCCATTGGCCCTTCCTACGCCTAATGACGTTAAATCAACTATTCCTAGAATGGACATAAACCCTACAGGCATACCTAGACCGCCCGGTCCCTAGGTGACTCATCCACCAACTGACGCTCCAGTCCACTACATGGAAGAGCCAAAGGAGAAAGAGACTTACGTATACGCATATGTCTTGCACAACGACGAGGGCAACACAGTCTGCAGTCCTTATGGACTATCGACCAGTACTGGTGATGGTGTTAGGAAGAGGCCAAGGTAGAGGCCTAGCAGGGCAGATGCAGGACACAATCATATGTTGGACTTGCGGTCATCCAAGGCATATTTCATCACGTTGTCCTAAAAGGGAGGAACCAAATAGAGACAAGGCAGACCTAAGGTGCCCAGAGTGCAGAATCACTTACCTCTTCATTGATTGTCCCAATCGAAAACCATCCTCAAGTTCAGCCAATGTGCCATCTGTCTCATTGGGGCTGTACGACGTCAAGAACCTTGATGGGGAGGCCACACCTGTCCCATTGCGTGTCATGACCCGAGCACAGACAAAGCACGCCGGCATATCGTTGCTAGGTTCCAGCAACCTCGATGTAGCCTCGATCGGGCGTAGATGGAGAAAGAAGAAACCCGAAGCTAAGATCACGCTGAAAATCGAGACTACCACTACTCTGTGCCTGCAGGAAAGAAAGTCACTGATGCGGAGGCAGAAGTTTCAGCTCCTAACACAGCCAAAAAGGGAAGTGCTAGGGTAGGGGAGTACCCGCATCTGAAGTGCCAACTAGAGGCTATCAAGAAAGTGAAGGAATGGGTAAGAGAGGCCCAAGAGCACCTAAAAGATGCTGAGCCCATCCTAGGGACGACATCAAAGATCTCTCCAGCATAAGCACTCCATTCTCACCCCCTTACCAAAAGAAAGAGATGCAACTGCACCGCAAGCGGTACAGCTTAGGCAAAGCCTTGATACTACATGCCAGCAAATCAATCACCCACGGCCATTGGCCGGGACAATTTGAAATAGGAGAAAGACGAGTAGCCAACGACCTCCTTACAATGTTGGTGACCACCCCTGTGACGCTAAGCCTGGGAGACCTACTTAGGCAGCATTCCACCCTATGGCAAGACCTGAAGCAGTGGGTTGAAGGATCACGAGAGCAAGCTACCACAGACATGCATGATCGTGATGCAGAGACTCAAATACCGAGCTTGATGTTGCACTCTATGCCTAAGTCCTTTCACATTAATGCTTTCTGGGAAGGCACTGAGACGTATGCAGTCTCACCTATCTTGGCCCTAGGTGACACAACTAGAAAGGGGATTGTAGACATAGGAGCGGGGGTTAGTGTAGTGAGCCACACAATGCTTCAGACATGGGGAAACCCACCTTTGGAGTCCGCCAGGTTCAATGTCACACCAGCAAATGGTATGAGAGTGAAAGCATTCGGGGTACTTAAAAACTGGTCAGTGAAGATCATAGGCGTCCAGTTCTCAGTCAACTTTATAGTCATGAAGGGAGTGGACTACGATATCCTATTAGGCCGACCCTGGATACGCAATGCCAGAGTCATCGAAGATTGGGGTAACGACTTAATCTTCCTTGGCAATAGAATGAAAGCTGTGAGGGTAGAGATGGACATGTGGAAAACCTCACCAGTCGACTTGGATGCCATCTCTACGATGCTTAAAGGTAACACTCAGTTCAAGAAGTCCTATGGGCCCTTGACCAAGTATATCCCATGCCCAGAGGATGAGTGATACTGGATGCATGTCCTTGCTACTATCGACTTGCCATTCTCAGATCATGAGGCATAATGGCTATGTGCGCAAAACAATAGACCAAGAGGCCAAAGCACTAGCCCTGGGCAACAAATAGGCATGTGGAGAACCCACATCTAAGAATATAGAGAGGAAGAAACCTTCCTCGAAAGCCTCCTTCATCAGGTATGGAAGCATACTGACGGCCATCATCTAGGAGGCTATGAAAGAGGCCCAATAGGGAAGTAAAGGAGCAGATGAGACCCCAGACAGGTTGTTGACCCATCAAAAGGAGGAGCAATTGAGCAACCAGATAGAAATCGAGACAGAGAAGGAGGAGTGGGAGGCTCAATCCGGACGAAGAGAAACAAAGGAGTTTGTTGGGAAGGCAACTCAAAAGAAGAAACAGAAGGTGGGCAGGAAAAAGGAAGAAGAGAGAAAAAAAGAATCCTTGAGAGAGGTGATGGAGTGGAAAAAGAAGGAGAAGGAAGAAGCTGAAAGGTTGGCCGAGGAAGTAAGGAAAATAGAAGAAGAGAGAGAAAGAAGAGTTATGGAAGAGAAGGCAGAGTTGAGAAGACAAGAGGAGGAAGACATGGTCGAAGCAATTTGCCAGTCTATAGAACAACAGAGCTGACTCGATGGCCTAGGGACCTTAAGTCCGCCTAGGGAAGATAGACTCGGCTCAAGCGTACAAGTACTTGAAGCCATGCCGTCCATGGTCATCGGGGGCAAGGGTAAGGCCCCCATCCATCCCATTCTGGCCCCCTTGTTACCCGCAGCGAAGCCACCACTACCACTCCAAGCATCTTGGCCAGCATTGACATGAACAACTTTGTGGCGTGGATGCAATACTTTATCAATAAGGAACTAGCACAAGAAAGGAGTGGGAAGGCCACAACCACCGGGCACAAAAGGCCAACTACATATGCTGAATCCAAGCAAGAGCCAAAATGCCAAAAAATGGAAGCCTCGACCAACCCAATCCCCACCACCATGACGCCACACACAAATCGTGACGAATATGTCGATGAATTGCTCTTGCAGTTAGAAAGAGCAAGGGAGGAAAGGAGGATCGCGGTGACCAAGTTGGAGGCAGAAAGGGAAGCGGTAGCGGCCTTCCAGCTTGAAAAAACAAAGCAAATGGCTATGCAACAAAAGGAAATTCTTGACCTGAAGAGGGAACTAAAGATTAAAGAAGAAAATGAGCAAAGCTGGCGGCGACAACTCATAGATGAAAATCAAGAGCTCGAGAAGATGCAAAAAGAATATGACCTGCTGATCATGCAACACAAGGATCTAGCATAAAAAATAGGGCGTATCGAATAGGGCATGAAGGAGTTTACTGCAGGGGAGGAAGGGAGGAAACAAGAAGAGGAGCACCACCACCAAGAAATGGAAACAATGACTGAAAGGTTGAGCCTCGAAAGAGAAGAGCAGGAGTGAATAAGCAGAAAGTTGGAAGATCAGCAAAGCGGAGGCTCATAGCCTTGGTGCAAAGATAGGGAGAAGGCATGGAAGAAATGAAAAAGAGGGCTAAAGAGTGGGTAGGCCAGAATGAGCAAAGAGTGAAGACCTTGGCGCATTGCCTGGCTCTGATGGAGAAAGAGAAAATCCCAGCAAAAAGGCAAAGCAGAGGCATCCCAAGTGGCCTTCCACACTCAACAACGAATCTTCCTAAATACCTTGATGGATGCCACTTATGAGGAGGAAGGGGAGTCCTTGGAGGCAGTAAAAAAGAAACTAAGCATAGCGCACAGAGCCCTATGATCAGGGCTACACATGTCCTCCCAACCCATTACAGTGGGGCTAAGCTTGGGGGAACAACATAGGTACCTGCTATCGGGTAGCCTAAACCCCCAGGAAATTGATGCCCTGGGGTTTGTAGAAGGGATGCAATAGCAAGAGCGCCCAGGGAGTGAGATAGAACTGTACATCAACCTAGGCAAATTCGAAGAAGAATTGGTTCCACGACCCCCTTCACCCCATCTTGAAGGGCAAGGGCATCCAACAGACGCATCTACGGAGAGGAAAACCACCCTGAGGGAGAAGAGGAGGAAACTGGCGGAAGAAGTCAGACAAAGATTAAGAGATAACCCTATGGCCCAGCCCTCTGTACCCCTCCCGCCATGCCCAAATGACATGCCTCCCAGTTTTCATGTGAAGCTCATACTCTGGGAGAGACAGGAATAGCAGAAGCAGCCCTTCACCTTCAGCTTCCTCATCCCCAATGCCATGCGTAGAGTCCTTCCCACTAAAATAGTGGACGAGGTGATCAACATCGGAAGCTGACTAAGCCAATAGTGACCGAAGGAAAGAGAGAAGAATCCCACCCTCTAGGGGCACCGAGGATGCGGAATATTGGCCGAATAAAGTTTTTGAAGTGCCTCGGTCTGTGCCCGGATACGAGTGCCAACCACTGTGTCAAAGGTGCATCTGTGACGACAACGTATTCTCATGGATGGCCTTCTGTAACACTCTCCCTTTGGAGAGGAAGGACCCTGCCTACATGGCGTACCCTCGACGAATAGGAGTAGACTTCGATGCAAACCCCCATGGCTATTACGACTTCCCTGTAATATACAACCCCTGTACCACCACTTTATCCTAGGCCCTCACCTTCACCTCCGACAGCTTAGATGCCACCATGATGTGCTTTATCGATGATTTCTCCTCCTGCTCAAATCTCGCCTTCATCACCACTTGTTACTATCTTAGGCTCCTAAAAATCCTACTTAGGCAAGACCCCACCCTGACCGAATGCGGCCTTCTCCCACTCTTTTTTGATCCTAACGCAATCGACATGTGCGCGATGACCTGCTTGATGATGCGAGCCAGCCTCCTCCCTTCTTTCTGTCTCGCTGTTCTTGAAGACATGAGCGACAACCAGTTCACTCGCTGCAGCCATCCTTTCCTCTCCACCACTCCCCTCCAGGTTCGCTTGAACCTTAAGAATTTCATGCAGAGCTGGAGATTTTTGAGCCAAAGGACTAACAATTCCCTACTACTAAACCCAACAAAAAAAAAGGGATCCGCACGCAAGTCGCAGCACATGGCTCACAATCCCTCCACCTAGGGGTCCTTAAATTAGGTGCGTTCAGTGACCTCGGTCGGTCGGCCTTGTTCATAACCCCCTAGCCCTTTTTTATCCCCACTTCATGCTTATGGCACCCCAAGGGTAGGACACACTTAGAGAGGTAACACTCGCCTATGGTTAGACCTGTCACCCTACTTTACACTCATCGCATCTCCCTACTGCACGAACAAGATCCTCAAGTGTGGGACATCACCCAGGCCTACTTGTGGTTAGACTCAGCTCCCCATTCCACTAGCAGGAGCACAAGGCACCCCATAGTAAAGCAAACACTACCCTTAGGTAGAGCACCGCACTTTCTCCTTTCAGATACTGCAAGATGTGCCAAACCATCAACTTCGGAGGCCCCATCATCCACTTGACATTATTGCCCACGCTTGTTGGGGTAAAGGCGCCTCCGCCGTGCCGCCCCGTGTATTACTACACTGACAGTACCCGCCACTGCACACTGTAGGTGGTGGGCGCTCGTCACGTCACTTTATTCTTTACATTCATTTTTTAGTGACTAGTAAATAAAGGAAGGCCCGGTCACACATTGTGATTGTTGGAGTTCCCATTTCTTGTCTCTCTCTTTCTTGCTCTTGCTCTCCCGCCATAGCTCGCGTGCAAGCTTCGATCCTTCTCACCTTTCAACTGGTATCAGAGCTTGGCTTCCTCTTGCTCGAGCTCGACTCGGTGCTTCTCTACCTTCGCATCGACTCCCTTCATGCATTGGATCTCCATCCCGGCAGCCATATCCGATCTCCCCGAGCTCCCGTCACTCCCCGGCTTCCCCGAGCACCTTCCCGGCCTATTGAGGCACCTTCAAGGCATTGATACTGAGGTATTTGATCATTCTTTCAGGGTTTTATTTCAGTCTACAGGTTGTAAACAGCAAGGATAGCCATGGCTTCAAACCCTTGAAGCTTATTCCCCTCATAATGTGCCTTACACCTATTAAGGCTCAAAGAGGCTTGTCATAGGCCTTTGATAGGCCCTTCTTGAGCCCCCCATTACCCCATTTTCAGCCCATGTGGAGCAGCAGCAAGTTCAGCACCAACAGGGCAGATCGCACCATTTTTTTTAGGCTGTTAGCACTCGCCTACTTCAGCTCCACACTTGGCCATTGCTTCTTGCTCTCTACCTTGATCAAGAGGGCTATAGACTTCATGTTTGATGTCATTCAAGCTTTGGGCATTGGTCTTGATCATTCGGGGCTGATTTCTTCAGATTTGGGACTGTCATAAACTGTCATAACTGACCGAAAACAGGGCAACACCATTGGTATTAGCATTTGTTGCTTATACTCCATTCCGGTTGTGCTATTTGATGCCCGTATGCGGTCTACATGATGCCTAGTGCCTTGGGAATGTATGCACATGATTATGCCATGATTTTGGCCTGAAATATTGGTTGATTTGGGACTGTTATTTACTGTTATACAGTGCTGGAAATAGGGTAGCCACACTTGGCATTGGCATTTGATGCTTATACTCTACTCCGGTTACCTTGTTTGATGCCCGTATGCAGTCTACATGATGCCTAATGTCTTGGGAATGTATGCATTCGATTTGCCCATGATTTGGCATTGTTTTTGGGCTGGAAATTGACAGTTTTGGATTGTTTAGAGTTGCTGTATATGAGCGGGCTGAAGCTCATTTGTCACATGTATTGCTTCTCTGTCGATACCGGATGTATGATATGGGTCATGTCATGATGTATTACACTTTGGGGATCGACTTCGAACTCATGATCGTGATTCCGGAATGCTTTTGAGCATCGCATTTGCTCCATTGTTATTGGTTTGTCATTGGCAGTTTGATCGACTTGACTGGCATTTGGGCCGCTTATGCCTATTGTCTGTACTTGACGGATAAGCTATATGCATTACATGCTTTAGTCCGTGTGTGGTTGATGCCTCTTAGTTCGTCCATGCTTGACAGATATTTTGGAGCTCCGATTTGGATGTTTTGAGCACTTCCGACTCACAGAGATATTGACTTTGGCTTGCTACTGGATGTATTGACTTGACAGAGATCTTGCCATTGGGATTATGTCTTGCTTAGTGGTTGCTACATCAGTTGCTTCATGTATGTCATGCTCTTGGGAAGCGTATGACGCATTGACTTGGTCACTTGTCACTCGTACTTTGTCTTGGGTTGCTTGAGCCCTTAACTCGATTGTACGCCTTTTGTGCCAGTGGGAGCATCTTGCATGCTTACTTGACCTTGAGTAGGGATTACATGCTATTGAAGCAGTCTATGTCATTGAGCAGTTATGGATGTATTGAGACTTTGGGATTATACTCCGAAAATTGGATGTTGCATTGAGTATATGTCTTGGTTCACAGGATGCTTATGAGCTGAGTCTCAATTTTGGATCCGCTTTCTTTTGAGTAGACACCTATTTGTGTCAGGTTTTGGCAGTTGGTTCTATATTTTGCCTAGATTGTTTGGGGTGTGCCTCTTACTGGCAGATGCTATTTGACATCTCTCGGTGTTATGCTCATGTATTTTCACTGTCATTTGGCTTTGCTTTGTCCTCTTTATGCCGGCTTTGGACCTAGCATTGTTTAGTTGACATTAGATCTAGTTTTGGGACAGTTTGCTCTCATTATTGCAATTCTGAAATTTATTACAGCAAGCATTTATTGGTGGACTGAGCAGTATTTTTTATGCTGAAATATCCTGATTTGGTGTATCGCACCTAGTACTAAGTGGGCAGCATCTTTTGGCACACTTTTCTCGCCATTTGGAGCTCATTTCAGTGGATTTTGGGCATTTTCTGCAATAAAACAGCCAGCAGTTTTACATTGTCTGTGCATTTTCAGCCTGCATTATGGCATCCTCTTCGACTGATAATGCCATATTTAACATCACAAAGTTGGATGGTACCATCTACTCTTATTGGAAGAGTCAAATTTGGCAGGTCTTGGTGCAGAAATCTCAGATTAAGCCACTTTGGTTGAGTGGGGAGCAGCCTGAAACTATGGACAATGACGACTGGCTTGAACTTGATGAGCTATGCAAGTCCATGATTGTATTGTCTCTCACTGAACAGGTACATTATAATGTATTTGAGGAAGCATAGAGTGCATGGGATCTATGGAATAAGATCAAGAATCTTTATGATAAGAAAAGTCCGGCGAGTCAGATGTACTGGTTGAAGCAGCTTATGGATCTGCGCCGCATGAAGGATAATGCGACTATGTCTGCTCACTTGAGCCAGTTCCATGCTATACTGAAGAACCTGACTTCGCAGGATATCACCTTTGGAGAGGAAGTAACTCCTCTTTTCTTGCTTGGGACTCTGAATGAGTCATGGGATGTATTCCGCACTGCCCTATGTGCCTCTAGTGCTACTCTAAAACTGAATGATGTTGAGAGTGCTCTTCTGCAAGAAGAGGTTAATCACAAAAACTTGGATGCCTCTCGTGTTTCACATGCTTTGACAGTTAGAGGCAAGAATGACAGGAATGATCGTGGTAATAACCGTGGCCGTGACTCGCAGAAGGGTCAGTCTAAATCTCGTGGAAAGTCGCATAGTAAGTCGCGTGGGCGCAATGCTAATGCCACTTGTCATCGTTGTGGGAAAAAGGGCCATATCAGACCACAGTGTCATGAGTTGCGCAATGAGAAGCGCAAGGATAAGGGCAAAGAGAAAGTGCAGGAGAAGTCCTCTGATCACAGCATAGTACCTGCGAAGTCCAGCGTCAAGATTGAAGAAATTAATGTCATGCAGACCGAGGATTCCGATGGTAGTGATGAGTTCATACTTGTAGCTAGTTCTTTTGATGCTTCACACTTGACTGAGACACCTAGTATATATGCACAGTGCTGGTTATTGGATTCAAGTGCGTCCTTCCATGTGACACCTTACCGTGAGTGGTTTCACTCTTATCGTAATGTATCTGAATCAGTCAGACTTGGAGATGACAGGTCTCTTGATATTGTGGGCTATGGAGATATTCAGTTGCAGTTTTCCATTGGCAGTTTCTTTTTGCTCAGGGATATACGTCATGTACATGTGCTTACGCGCAATCTTATGGCTGCAGGACAGTTGGATGATGCAAGGTTTCATGTCTGTTTTGGGGATTTTGCCTAGAAGATTACCAAAGGCAGACTCGTGCTTGCTAGAGGCACCAAGGCCGGCAGCCTCTATCCTCTTGTTGTATCTGGGTCTTCTGTAGACCATGTTTTGGCAGTGGGCTCTATCCCACATGTATCACTTTGGCATGCCTGTTTGGGGCATATGTCTTTGAAGGGAATGAAAATGTTATTTGGTTTGCAGTATCTTCTGCCTTTAGACTATGCACATTTTGACTCGTGTGATCATTGTCTTTATGGTAAGCAGAATAGGTCTACGCATAAGAAATTGGGTAGGCCATGCATGAGTGAGCCCTTGGCTTTGGTGCATTCAGATGCTTGTGGGCCCATGCCGTGTATGTCTATGGGTGGTGCGAAGTACTTTGTTACCTTCATTGATGATTTTTCTAGGAAAGTGTGGGTTTATCCCATAAAGCAAAAGTACGATGTCTTGGCAGTCTTTCAGCGTTGGCTTGCTCTTGTTGAGAACCAGACTGGGTTAGGCTGAAATGCCTTAGGACTGACAATGGGGGAGAATATGTCTCACGTGCTTTTGAGCAGTTTTGTGATGATAGGGGTATTAAGCGTCAGTTGACAGCCCCTTACACCCCCGCTTAGAATGGTTTGGCTGAGAGCATGAACAGGACTATTCAGGAGCGTGTCCGGTCTATGCTTAGCCATGCAGGCCTACCACAGAGCTTTTAGGCTAAGGCAATTAGTACGGCAGTGCATGTCATAAATCGATCGCTTTCTAGTGGATTGGATTTCCAGGTTGTAGAGGAAGTTTGGGCTGGTAAGCCACCCTCTTATGCGCATCTCCGTGTCTTTGGATGTGAGGCATTCTGCCATGTGCCCAAGGACAAGAGGAGTAAGTTGGATCCAAAGAGCATTAAATGCATCTTTCTTGGTTATGGTGATTCAAGAGAGATGGGCTATCGCCTATGGGATCTGCAAGCGCGGAAAATAGTACGCAGCCATGATGTAGTCTTCCATGAAGACAAGATGCACATGCAACTTGAGAAAGTGGTTGAGATCCGCAGAGTGATCTTTCAGGAGGAGCCTAGAGCTCCTGCATAGCCAATTGGACAGCCTACAACTGCAGCAGATGCTCATGGTCAGGGTGTTGGATAGGCAGTTGGGCAGGCAGCAGAGCCTGCAGTGAGATGGTCTGCTAGAGACAGACGTCCACCTGATAGATTTCAGCCCTCTATGCATTATATTTTGGTTAGAGATGCAGGAGAGCCTTTCACTTATGATGAGGCTATGCGCAGGGGTGACAGTCACTCCTGGGAGAGGGCTATGCAGTCTAAGATCAACTCCTTGCATAAGAATGAGACTTGGGATTTGGTTGCCTTGCCTAAGGGCAAGAAGGCTTTGCCATGCAAGTGGTGTACAAGCTGAAAAGTACCCCTGGACACCCCAAGCTGGCATACAAGGCTAGATTGGTAGCAAAGGGTTTTAAGCAGGAGCATGGTGTAGATTTCATGAGGTCTTTTCTCCTGTGGTTAAGATGACCACCCTGCGCTTGGTCTTGGCTTTGGTTGCTCAACTTGACTTAGATCTATATTAGATGGATGTCAAGACGGCTTTCTTACATGGAGACTTGCATGATGAGATCTATATGGAGCAGCCTAAGGGCTTTGCAGAACCTGGCAAGGAGTACCTAGTGTGCAAGTTGAAGAAAAGTCTTTATGGCTTGAAGCAGGCACCTAGGGAATGGTATCATAAGTTTGATGCCTTTATGCAATCACAGGGCTACAGCAGGAGTGCTATGGATCCGTGTCTTTACACGAAGAAAGCCCGTGATGGTTCATTGCTTATTTTGGTACTCTATGTGGATGATATGCTGATAGCAGGGAAAGCTCATGATGAGCTCGATGCTCTTAAATCTCAGCTGAAGAAGAGCTTTGAGATGAAGGATTTGGGACAGGCCTCTCACATACTCGGTATGCACATTAGACGCGACAGGCATCAGGGACTCCTCTACTTGTCACAGAGGGAGTATATTCATAAAGTCCTTGAGCGCTTCCGCATGCAGGACGTAAAGCCTATTGGCTGTCCATTGCCTTCTTATGTGAAGGTATCACAGGCCGATTGTCTGCAGATAGATGAGCAGAGGGCCGAGATGGCCCAGATCCCTTATGCTTTAGTCGTGGGCAGTTTGATGTATGCCATGATAGCCACTCGTCCAGATATTGCCTTTGCAGTTGGTGTTGTGGCACGCTATATGGCTACACCTGGTAGGAAACATTGGGATGCCGTGAAGGGTATCATGACGTACCTGAAGGGCACAACAGATATGTGTATTTGCTATGGCAGCCAGGATACAAGGGTCATGGGGTACACTGACTCCGATTATGCAGGACATGCAGATAGTAGGAAGTCCACTTTTGGCTATGTATTCACCTATGCTGGAGGTGCTGTCTCTTGGATGTCCAGGGTTTAGAAGTGTACAGCTTTGTCTACCACTGAGGCCGAGTATGTTGCAGCCACCGAGGCTTGCAAGGAGGCCATATGGCTAGGCCGTCTAGTTACTAACCTTGGGATTGATGCTATACCTACACTGCATTCGGATTCTATGAGTGCCATTCAGTTGGCTAAGAATCCGGTCTTCCATACGAAGACAAAACACATTGAGGTGAGGTATCACTTCATACGTGGTGTCGTGGAGGACAAGTCTGTTGACCTTGTCAAGATTTCCACTGACGAGAATCCTGTAGATCTGCTTATGAAAAGCCTCACTATTGAGCGCTTTGCCTTCCTCAGGAGATTGATGGGCGTTGGATGAGATGTTGCCTTTCCTCATCCCTTGTACCTATGTACAATTGTACTGTCTTTTTCTTTTCTTTCTCTCTCACTGGGGCAGATTCGCCTTTAAGTGGGAGGTTGTTGGGGTAAAGGCGCCTCCGTCGTGCTGCCCCGTGTATTACTACACTGACAGTACCCGCCACTGCACACTGCAAGTGGCGGGCACCCGTCACGTCACTTTATTCTTTACATTCATTTTTTAGTGACTAGTAAATAAAGGAAGGCCCGGTCACACATTGTGACTGTTGGAGTTCCCATTTCTTGTCTCTCTCTTTCTTACTCTTGATATCCCGCCATAGCTCGCGTGCAAGCTTCGATCCTTCTCACCTTTCAACGCTTCCATAGCAGCCCAGCCCACATATGGCCCTACCATCGCCCGACCAACAACTTGCCAATGGCATACCCTTCCCCAACAAACAGCTCGATGTGCCATGGGACTGTCACCTGCCTCGGAGCGGGGTAATGTTAACCTCAAATCGAAATGGCGGAAAAATGAAGGACAAAGCGGAGAAAGAATGGAAAAAGAGCAAAGGTGTAGAGGCGGCCTCTAAAACTAAACTGAGGCAAAAAGAGCAATTTTAAATGAAAGCCACCTCAAAAACTCTAAAAACTCTTGTAAAAGAGCTCCAGGATCCCTCTTGTGCCACTTGTAAAAGAATAGACGAGTATAGGCTTAGGGCATGAAGCAAGAAGAGGGAATTAGAAAAAGGGACCTTGCTACAATGGCTAGTCATGTAAAAAGGGATGGGTGCCCATGGGGGTTTTAGGGTTTGTATATATAAAGTTCAAAAAGTGAATGGAAGCTCATTCTTTGGTGTGTGGCTAACAAGAGTCTCTTCATCTTGCTTGTGTGTGTGCTCTTGAGGGAGGGAGTGTGAGAGTGTGAGGGAGTGAGTGAGTGTGTGGGAGTGAGGGATCAAGAGGGTGAAGCTCTTCACCATCTCCTCTTCTCTCTTCTTCTCTCTTCTCTTCTCTTCTCTTGCCTCGCACATGGCTATGGTGGATGGAGCTTGGAGATGGAGGAGGCTTGAGGATTCTTAAGCTAGCATCTAGGATCATGGAGTTACCGACTTGTGTGAGGGAGGATGCAACTCATTTTGGCATCAAGGTAAGCTCACTACACCTGTAGAGATGGATGGTGCGTCGGCTATGTGAGAGGTAGCCATTAGTGCTAGGCTTGGAATGCTTGAAGCAATAAGTGGTCCGTGGGTCTTGGCGGTTGAGTGAGAGCTCCCACATACATGTTGTCAATCAACTTTAGCAGCTAGAGTTTTTTTTGTACTAAACCAAATTGCAAGGTTAAGTACTCTATTCAAGGAGGGCAAAGTAACTTCCATTTTAATGAAAAATTTTGTCAATTAGAGTCTTTTTGTGAAAGTTATAATATATTTAGTGATAGTAGGTACTATAAGTCTACACCAAAATGACAGGGCATAAGGGAAAAAATAAGGGTCTAGGGGAGCATACACTCCAAATTAGGGATTTCCTCTTAGAGAATGATACCCAAAGACCTGCATATGATGCTCAAAGGTATGTTGTCTTTTGTGAGCATGAAACTCGACACTCCTTAAGGCATAAGCAATTGTTGGATGCTATGAATTAGACCATGTCTTCCATTGATAGGTTTGCAAAGAAATTTAAAAAATGGATGGAATTTTAAGAAAGAGAGAGAAATTCAAATAAAAGAGAAATAAAATAGAGAAAAACCATAGCCACATGTGAAAAAAGTGTCATTTCGATCAATGAATGTTAATGCGTAGGGCATTCTTGGAAAATTTGGGATTCCTAACAGGACCTATTAAGTAAACCCTCCCATAGGAATGAGGACACCCTATTGGCAATTTTAGTGGGGTAAAGTCTTATCCTCTAGGACCCATCCCTATAGTAAGGCCTTATCCCTCTTATGGTAGAAATTAAGCAATAGTGGCCTAATAGGTAATCAAAATAATCAACTCCATAATAGACAGCTAGCATATAATGAATAGGAACTTAGAGACAAGATAGTGCTTGTGAGCTTCCTTCTCCAACACACCCAAAGGAGTCCTATTAATTCTTGGGAAGGCTATATGGATCAATTAGAGCTTGTTTTGCTCCGCCACCATTGAAAGATTTATTTCTATCATAAATACTAGGGATAGTAAGATAATGTACAGAATATTACAAAAATATATGATTTTATACTGTTAAGGAATGCTCTTGGATCATATGCATGCTTACTATAGCTAGTTATATTGAATATGCTCTTACTTGAGCTTTGAGCTTTAATTTCATGCTCTTTACATTCATACTTGGTAGAGGTTGCATTGATCAATGGTTTAACACTTATAGGCTTGGATATTTATATCTTTTGTATGCCCTCAAATATATTGCTTGGCATTATTAAGATTCCAAATGTTATGATGTGTATGTATTGAGCTTGCTTTGCTCTTCGACGCTCCAATTTGCTTCCAATGAGAGTATTTTTGGCTTCGTATTGCACATCTTGGCCTTTGGGTTTGGTGGGATCTCTCTTTATTCTCATTGCTTTATCCAAAGCTTGTACTTGCCATCCTTAATCATTATGGGATGATGTCTGTTTGATATTCTGTTCTCTAGTACTTCCTTGTGTCAAATAGATTGTCAATCATGGACACATGCTTCACTATTCACAAGTACTGAGTTGGTTGTAGTTTAGTAGATCTCATAGTTTTTCAGAGATCTCTTATGCATAGTTAGCTTATGTACATGGTTACCTTGTGGTTAGGAGGCATTTGTATTGGACACTTTTGGATTCTTTGACAGTATAGGACTCAAATTTGCATGCTCTTGTTTAGACATTACTAATTGCATTGTAAGTTCTATTGCTATCCAAACTTCCTTTGCAGTGGGAACACTCTATTTTGGACATTTATCTACAATTTCTCATTATTTACTACAATTTTATGGCCATCATTACTAAAATTCAGTTTTGACCTATTTTATTGATCAGACACTTTTTTCAATATCTAGTGCTTTTACTCCGAGGACATCAATACATTGGGTTGTTCTACCCCATGTTGCATTCATTTTTGGCTCAATTTTGGGGCTGATTTACTATTATTATAGCAATAGAGTCTCTCTTTATTTTGCAGTCATAATGGTAGGTGCTTGTATGCATGTGGAAATAGTAACATCTTTAACATTGATAAGTTAAATGGCAATAACTTTAACTATTGGAAAACCCATATATGGCAAGTTTTGTGTAAAAGAAGTAGATTAGGCTTTTGATGCAAATATATAAGGCCAAAAGGTATGGATCCTAACACTTGAGATAACCTTAATAAACTATACAAGTCCACTATCATTTCGTCTTTATCTAAGCAAATATATTTCAATGTCCTTGAGACTAAAGTGGTGCATGGTAGTTATGGGCGAAATATGCAATCTTTACGATAAGCAAAGCCCTACTTCATAGTTATACAGACTCAAGAAACTTGTCGACCTTTGTAGGAAGGAAGGCTCTCCAATGTCTGCTCATTTGAATGAGTTTCACTCTATATATGGAACAACCAACTTACTTGGCAAAATATAATCTTTGATGATAACATAAAGTCCATGGTATTTTCTTGTCACTCTTCTGTAGATTTGAGATACCTTTCATACTACTACTAGCACTAATGCTCTTAAGGATGGCTTTAAATGATCAAATATAGAGGGAGCCTTGCTTATTGAGGAAGTCAATAGGAAAAATGTTGATGCAACCCATACCTCTCATGCTCTTATATTAGAGGCAGGAATGATACTAAAGGCAATTATGATCAATGTGGTAGATATAATGCCCCGATTACTTAGTTCACCTTAATAAACATGTGCACACACATTCTATTAAAATAAAGCAAGGTTAAATAAATAATCGCTTCACATTGCTAAGATGGGTGACCTCCCAAGAGTTTCCTATAAGTGAGTGGTGGCTTGTCGCGTGCATACAACAACACCAACAAAGCCTTCCTAGCCCATTGCCAAGTATTCTAGGGCCAAGATATGCTTGCCCAGCTACACGTCCAAGGTATCAATTTTTATTAAATTCATAAAAATATTTTTTATAAAAAAAGAAAAAAGAGGTCGCACTCCAAAAAATGGGGCTCATGCTTTGACATCATGGTTTTCTTTTAGGAAAGGATATGAGAATTGATGAAGAGATGGGCTCTATGCATTAAATATGTTAAAAAGTATATTAATTATTTCTATGGATATTTTTTATTTTAGATTTGAGAATGAAGAGATATGTATCTTATGGATTCATGCTTACAAGAGATAGACGTGTTATGGAATACAGTGGTTTAGGACATTAGGATCCCCAACCCAACACTTCTAAGGGTCCTACCCTCTTGAGGAAGGTAGGTGTTTATTTTGTTTTGATCACTCAAGCACGTGAGAGGGCAAAGAGCCTAGTAATAAGTATCCCTATTATTTAGGATGGCTCCTAAGGATCAAGAAATCTTAGAGAGACTTTGAACTAGTAAAGTTTTTATTAATTGCAAATGGAGTGTGATCATATGCAACCCAATCCTGTGGGATTAGGAGGTCCTACCCTAGATAGAGCAGTATCTTTTTACAAAAAGATGGTTTTGTACCTCTATGGAGTGAAGGATTTGACTACTACTATGAAATAAAGTATTTGATTTTTTGAATTGTTTATTGTATGCTAAAGATTGGTTCTAGAGATCTTTGGTTAATAGAATAATAAAATAAAGTTGGTTTTATATATTCCAAAAAGTGTGTTAGCATACTCTACTAAATAAAAAAACTAAAGCAAACCCCAATCGAGGAAAGTGAAGGATTTGATCCCGATGATTAAATGTCTACGGTGGTTAGGTGGACTCAATAAGGTGGATAACTTTCCAACACTAAATAGAGCTAAATAGATTGTGAAACCCCCCCCCCCCCCCCCCCCCCCCCAAATGTTAGTAGTGCTAGTTCCAAATATAATACCATTTTAGGGGGCCAAAGCTAAGAGTTTACCTTATGCATAGGGAAATCAAGTTGCATTCTCCCCCCTCTCTCCTTTTATTAACAATGTGTGGTGTTAGCCTTACTTTCACCTCTGATTGGTTATAAAGTGATCTTTATTAGGTGGCTACTGGATTTTTCTTAGGGGTGACATATTCACTCTTCCCTTGTGTAGTAGAACTAAGATTCCCATATTCAACTAATCCCGATGTTTCCTATGGAGAGATTGGGTGGTGGTGTGCATAGAAACAAATTTCAATTGACTACTAGAGAACTCCTTTGAGCCTGATGAAAGAGGCATCTCACAATAGAGGCCTTCAACAAAATAGATTAGGTACCCATCATTGCCTCTATAGTGGTATTTTACTACTATTGGATCATAGTAAGGTGAGTCTATGAAAATTCATTACACTACTACAATTAGGTAATATTACATTACTGATTTGTTTCTGTATGCATAAAAAGGGAATGTTTTTTTCTCTAAACCATAAGCACTTACGAGAATATTAATCATCCCCCCTCGCCCCTTTTTTTGAAACATGCAAAAACCGCAATAAACATGTAGTCAATATCACCAAGGAATATGAATAGTAGAAAATTATTAATTCAATGCAAATTACTAAGAGAAATGCAAGCACACTAGAACTGGTTAAGAAGGCATTTATAATGCTATTGTGGAGGTGACAGTTGGATGTATGTTATCATGTCTCTTTTGGTGATTCTTCTTCAAATATTATTTATTGCAATCTCATTTTTTCTAGAGATGCCAAAGTTGGCTGTCTTTATTCATTTCTTATTTATATATCTATGGATCATGATCTTCCTCATGCATCTTTGTGGCATCATCACCTTGGGCACAATTCACTTAAAGGAATGAAAGGTTTGACCCATTGCAATATCTCTCACCCTTGGACTAGTCTAGTTTTGATTCTTGTGATCATTGCTTATATGGCAAGTACACTAATAATGCTCAAAAGAAGTCTAGCTCTATGCGCATGGGGGAGCCATTAGCTCTTATTTATTCTGATGTTTGTGGTCCCATGCCTATCAAGCTTTGGGTAGTGCTATGTATTTTGTTACATTCATTCACATAAAAACTAGGCCTATCCCATAAAACAAAGATAAGATGTTTTAGCTACTTTTCAGTCCTTTGTTGCTTTGGTTGAGAACCCAAGGACATGATGTACATGCTCCATATCTAATCTTGTGACACTCTACTAGAGCCTTACATCCTCCTAATTACTATGAGTCCTCTATGGATTGTGTCATGGTGATAGATGTTGCTTGACATCCCCTTACCTTTGATGAGGCTATGCATAGAGGTGATAGTTCTTCTTGTGAGAAGGCTATGTAATCTGAGTTTGACTTATTGCAAAAAAACTATACATGGGATTTGGTTTTCCTATCGAAGTGAAAAACATGCATTGCCATGCAAATGAGTGTATAAGCTAAAGAGCATCCTTGGTTACCCTAAGCCAGTATATAGGGCCCATTTGGTTGCAAAAGGTCTCTAATAGGAAAAAGGAGTTGATTTTAATGAGATCTTCTCTTCCATGATCAGAATGACTAGTCTTCACTTGGTTTTGGCCGTGATTACATAGTTTGATTTGGACTTGTATTGAATGGACATTAAGATGGATTTTCTACATGGGGACCTACATAAGGACATTTGTATGCAATACCCTAAGGGATTTCTAGAAAAGAGCAAGGAACACCAAGTGTGGAAGTTGAGGAAGAGTCTCCATGGACTTACGTAGGCACCTAGAGAATGGTATCATAAGTTTGATGCCTTTATGCATTCAAAGTATATTCCTATAGTGCTATGGATCCATGTCTCCACACAAAGAAGGCCCATGATGGTAGCCTTATTATTTTGATACTCTATGTTGATGGTATATTAATGGCTAGGAGTGCTCATGATGATGAACTAGATACTTTAAAGATTCAACTCAAGAGGAGCTTTGAGATGAAGGATATGGGGCCTACTTCTCATATACTTGGTATGTATATTACACGTAATCTCTCCAAGGGACTCCTCAACTCGTCATAGGAGTACATTCACAATATACTTGAACAATTCCATATCTAGGGTGGCAAACCCATTGGCTGCAAAAATAAGGCTTTTCATCAAAGATGGGACATGACATACATCCTATAAAACAAAAGCAGTATCTATAGAAAACTGCAAGCAAACATTACAAATACTAATGATTTGTATTTGTAATGTGGGGTCACATGAAAAAAATCCCCCAAATCAAGTGACCAATACTAAGAGAATGAGGAGTGACCATAAGTCAACTGTGTGGTAGCAAATGAAGAAGCAACCAATATGTAGTCATCTGACTCATACTCCAATCTATTAATATGTTCAATATTGGCAATGGATTTAGTGATATGCTAATCATCCATTGATTAATCATTGCCTTGCATTTTTCCTTCGCCTTTATTACATCTATCCTTGCATATCTTATCGCACTATGGCTGTATGTGTCCTTGCTATATGTAATAATGGCATATAAGTGAAGACTTAAGACTATGGGATTTACTATATGCATATCCATGAGATCTAGACTTAGACCTATTCTGTTATGGGTCTCTACCATAATGGTCACTACTACCTCTAGCATCATGCAGGCCACCTCAAATTGTGAGAGAATGAGAGGTGCTGGCTACATCAAATTGTTCTTGTCAACCTCTTCATAAAGTTTCATCTATGTTTGAGCATATCAATCCACCCTCAAATGCTCTAATCAATCCATAAAGCATCCCCAAGCATCAAGACATCATCTTAATACTAAAATATCAATTGAATGAGAATGAATAAGGCATAACTATTCAAATACTTACTATCCCAAACTATGAATTATAAGTCTATCCACAAATGACACTCAATGGTTGATGATATCTTCCTTGAGTGATGCTAAAGACGGAGCCAAAAGTGTCAAAAGAAGTGCCCAATAGCTTAGCAAAGACCAAAAGAAGTGTTGGAGCAAAATGCCTATTCAAGAGGAATAGGATATGCCCCTAAAAATGCATTAAAAACTTCACCTTTTTGTTTAGGGCATTCTCCTATGCTATTGACTCTCCTAGGTCACTTGGCACACTGACCAAAGGTCCTTGAAAAGCTGAATAACAAGTGGGAAAATGTGGGGAGAAAATATTTATTTCAAATTATTGAAGACATGGTGACCATGGAAGCTCATGTTGAAGCTCTCTTTCTTGGGTTGAAGTGGAATAGCTAAAGCTCCTCAAATGCCAACTCTGATACCAGTTGAAAGGATGAGCAAGAGTGAGAGAAAAGAGCACAAGTGGAAGCAAGAACAAATGGAGATTTGAATAAGGAAGAGAAAGATAGGTGTGTGGAAACTTCCAACAATCACAATGTATGACATGCCTTCCCTTTATTATTCTATCATACTAAAGAATAAGAAATAAAGATGAAAGTGATAGGCAGCTACACCGCCTACAAACGCCTGCAATGTACATGTGGGAGGACACCGAGTACAAGGTAAATACAAGTGGCTAGGCATAGGTAGTCTTCAAACCCAACATCCAAATCATCCTACTCCTCTTCTTCACCTTGAGGGATCTATAAGAGATTATTGACCAATACATGGGAATAACTAGGTTTTGTAACCACTTCAAAATTAAATTCCTAGAAGAGGAATAGTCATCCCATCATAAGGCCTTTCACATTTGATTTATTCATTAGGAATGATAAAGCCTATTGATCTACATAAACCTTAAGTGGATTAATAGCAGTCATTACCAAAACTTCTCCAATGTGAACACCATGTCCATGCACTCCAATTCTATCACCGTATAGTTTCTCTCCCTATCAATGACCTTGTGGCTTGCATAATGGATCGGTTGATTTAGCTTCAAGGACCATTTTTGGAATAGGATTGCCTAATAATGGATCAGTTGATTTAGCTTCAAGGACCATTTTTGGAATAGGATTACCTAACTCTTTGACTAATGCATTAGTGTGCACATGGGACTCCTTCGTCCAATCACAAAGATGCAAGATAGGTGCTTCAATTAGGCACTAGGGTATTAAATGCTACATTAAAAGCTTCTTTGCACTTGGGAGTCCACACAAATTCTACATCCTTTTTGATAGCTTTAAGTAGGTGATGATGATGTAGCCACCATCATCACACAGATTCTACATCAATAGCCATAGATTTGCCATTCAATGGTGAAGGTCATCTCTTCTTCTACAATTTTTACCTTATTATATCCATTAAATATGTACAAAAAAGAATATAGCTCATGGTCTGCCACTGTATCTAGTGATTGATCCATAAAAGGGATAGGGAAATTATCTTTCTTCATTTTGGAGTTGAGCTTTTGAACATCCACACAAATGCAAAGCTTCCCATTCTTCTTGGGCAAAACCTATTTACTATTAGCCACAAGATAGATAAACTCTACTTCTAAGCTTTAGTAACTTAGTCTTCACTAGAGTATAGTAATTAGGATTCATTCTTATTAATGTTGACGTACTAGCTTAGCATGAGACTCCAGGTCGATGTGATGTTGACATATAGTAGGATCTATCCCCTTAAGATCCTTCAAGTAGGACCATGCAAACACATCCAAATTCTCCTTTAATAGGTCACGTAGTGCCACTAGCTCCTCTATGAGAAGACCATTACCCACTAATTCCTATTCAGGAAGACCATTAGCCACTTTGAGATGACATCCATCTCGTCTATAAAGGTCAATTGCTTTTCACCTTCCACTTCTCTTATAAATGTGCCTTGCAAAGCTTTAGGGTATATGTCAAACTCCTTCAAGAGAGTTGCCTCTTCATTTGATGCTCCATTAGAATTTCCCTCTACTCTAAAAGGCTTTGACTCTTCAAGCAAGTTGCCTCCATTTGATTCTCCCCTAGAATTGCCCTCTATCGCAATAGGCTTTGACTCTTCTAATGCCATAAGAGGTTGAAAGGGATTAAGAGTTGTTTTCAACTATACCATAAGTGGAACCACCTCATGAATAGAGGATTCATCTTATGAGGATGCATCTAGGATTGTCATATAAGAGGGAACTTTGGAGCTCTTGTCCTTGTTCCAGTTTGGTACTTTTTGGCATGGGTATCATTGTCATCTTTTTTCATGAAGGGTTGGTGGTTCGGGTGACAAAAACCACTAATAAAGGACATCGTATTTTGTTTGATCTACTTTGTACACATCCTCTACACATTTTGGGTACCATATTAATCATTTTGAAGGGAACCATCATCATTCCATACAGCAACATGGGATCTTCAACATTGAAGGTATTATGACTTCTTCATTATCGGTGTCATTTCTGATTGTATAGATTCCTCTTCGTCACCTTTAGACTCATCCTCTCCAAACTCCATTTTTGCTTTTGGAGGCACTTTGTAAGAGAAGAATAAGCTTTCTATTTTCAACTCCCCTTCTATCTTTGGCTCCAAGGTGGCCATGTAACAAGGGGAATAAAATACAACCATGCTTCAATCTTCATGTTAGAACTAACTTCAAAAGTTACTCTTAGATGAAATAGGAAATATTCACCTATTAATAAGGACTTTGTTTCTTTGGGTAATTGACTTACAATGCCCAATTTTAGGGGTTGTACCTTTATTTTCTCGAGAAGGATCTGCCATACTATCTCTTCTTTTACAAAGGTTCCATCTTATGTTTCTTTGGCACAAGTCGAGAAGACTTCTAGGGAAGTAGATCTGTTTCCCTTTTCAGAGCCATACATCTTTAGTACTATTTTATTTAGTCCCTTGTTTAGAGTTAGGGTTCATTTGAACCAATTAGTCCTTATCCTTACTTCAAATAGTCATGGTCTTCATAGTAGGAGCAAGTAAGAGATCCCATATGAGTTAGGTTTCACCACAAAATAATTTAGGTAGTAATCTCTTCCTACCAAGGTTGTCTTGACATATGGTGGGATAGCTAAATGCTTTATCCCACTTTGATCTGCCAATTGGATGAGTCACTAAAAGTAGGGTATATGCATTGCAATCCCAAATCCTTCATCATCACATCTATCAATATATATTGAGGAGCCTCCATCTATTAATGTGTCTACAATGAACCATCTTTCGATCCATCTACTAGTATCTAGACTCCCAAGATCTAGGAAGGCAATGGCCACATCCACTTCCTTCATAGGTTCTAGGGATCTATTAGCCTTAGTTGTAGTTCCAAGATTGGAAATCCTAAATTCCATGTCTTCTACTTATTTAAATATTTTGCGAAAAATGGGGGACAATATCAACAATTGAGAGAATGTCAGGTTTGGTTGGAATGTATATAGATCCTTGATTAGATCATACTTGATTATGGGGTTCACTAGTTTTTTGAGATGACTGGGGAATGGATCGATACCCATTTCATCTTCCTTATTTTTTCAAGAATGGGCTGCAATATTGGTTCACCTAATGCACAAGGCATCTCTACTTCTTCTATCGCATCGACCACTTCATTTGCATCCTAGACTATCTCTAGAATCCTTTGTTGCATTGGAGTGCATTGTACTATACTGTATTGTACTGTGTTGTTCTACGACTTTATTGGTAGTTTGAATTTCATAGTTTTTATTGGGGAGTTATTTGCCATTGAAATTATTGCTTTTTTATTTTTGGCATGTGTAATCACAAATAATTCCAACTCCATCCAGTTGGATGCGGACCTTTGAACCTTAGGTTAACTATTAGTGGCACTTACAGTTGTAGGGGCTTGATTGGGACAATTTTTGCAATGTGTCCTTCACCTTTGCATCTACTACAATGGCATATAGCCCATTAATCTTCTTAGATTAGGACAATTTGGCAAAATATGGCCTTTCTCTCCATATCTATGGCATTCAACTTCTTATCTTTGACCACCATGAGATTGTCATCCTTTATAACTTTGGGGGAAACTTTCTAAGGCCAAAGTTGGACATGAATTCTCTAGGATTTGGTCCAATATCTTATTGGAAATAAAGGGCCACCATGCTTGCACCCTACATGGGTGTGAACATATCCTTTGCAAGTATTGTATCTTGTTTGATATTCTATCTGAAAAACCTAAAGAGGTACAAGTCATTGTACCCACACATGCTATGTCGGTTCTCTTCTCTCTCAACCTACTACATCTCCACCATTGAAGCACAAAGAAAACTCATTCTCAAATCCTTCACTTCAAACTGGTATTAGAGCTTGGATATCTGAAGGAGCTCCCTAGCATTACTTCAGCAAACAATTCAATACCTGTGGGATTGGCAGCCATGGTCACAGCATGTGAAGGTTCAAATCGGAGGCTACTCTCATCTATGTTGATGTATGCCTATTGAGGCCTTGTGAAAGGGTTCTTTAGAACCCCTTCGAGTTCTCTTGAACCTCATTGGTTCTCATCATTGCCCTCATCCCTCTAGGAAAAAAACACCCAAATTGTGCCATTTTTATAGGCAGCCCTACATAGGTTGTGATCAGCATGTCCTCCTTAGCAACCATTGGCCACTTACACACTTCATTGGCAACTCCTAGATGCTTGTCATTGGTTCTTGGCCTTGATCTCTAACTTGACATTGAGCATTGAGCTACACACTCTCAATCAAGGGCTTGAAATGATAGGTTTACATGCTGGAAATACAGGGCAGCACCTTGTTTTGATGCTTATGTGATGCCTATTCATGCATGTTTGATGATGAACACCTTGGGGATGTTTGGCTATTTATTGGACATCATTTTGCCACTTATTTGAGCCTCTTTTTGCTCAATTTGGACAAAGATATGCTTGTTGGAATACATAATTCTGAATGCATTTCATAGGGATATATGTTATGCCTAATGCTTATGGCTACCATTTCAAGCTGATGTCTACCATGGATGTTATGAACTTGAAGGTGATTATGGGGATGTTTTGAGCTTGGATTTGGACTTGCCAACATTGTCATTGGTTGTAATAAATTTGCAGGTAGTAGATGCAATATCTGGGAGAGCATTTGGTACAAATTTATGCTTCTTATTGATGTCCTCGGGTATTGATTTGGGTACTGATCATTGGCATATGCTTAAACAGTGATTGCGTATGCCTTGTGTCTCAATTTTGGGCTGAAAAATATCAGCTTTTGCATAGATTTTCATGTTGTATAGTGTGGACAAAAAGTCTAACATGCAGACAAATTATCCATAATGCTATCAAATGCTATTTGGTAATGTACTGATGTATGGTTTTGAGTGCATATGCAAGTGGACATGATCAATAGGTGGCCTTGAGCGAAAGATTTCAGAAATATTGCTAGTTGGTACTTATCTTTCATCTTGATCATTTCCGTGAAAAATTGGGCTTGTATTTGGTGACATTTGAATCATCTTCGTGCTATAATCATGGTTGTAGCAGTGACAACAGCAAACTTTTGCACATCAAGAAGCTTGATGTTGCACATAACTTTGCCATACGGCAAAAGAAATGCTACAATTTCTTGGTGCAGAAGAAATAGGTGAATCCCATTAAGACAAAGGGGGTATAACCAACAGATATAGAGGAAGAGGATTGGGAAGATCTGGATGAGCTTGCATGCTCTACGATAGAGATTTTAGTTTTAGGCTCTTTGTTGTTCAACATAGAGAAGTTGGATTCTACCTATGCTATGGGGACTAGACTTGAGGAGTTGTATGCTCAAAAGAATGATGCTAGCAAGGTTTGTTGGCTAAAGAATTTGATGGGCCTTTGCATGAAGCAAGGTATAGCCATGTCTATACATCTCAATCAGTTTAACTCAATTTTCAACCAGCTAGTTTCTTTAAAGTTTAACATTGATGATGAGTTTAAAGCCACTTTCCTACTATACACGTTGCTAGGATACATTCAGGATAGCCATCAGTAACTCCAATGACATGTTGATGTACTTTGATGTGGAGAGCTCTTTGCTTATGGAAGAGCTTAATAGATATAATAATGCAACCAACAAATCTTCTAGTGCATTGCATACTAGAGGTAGATCCCAGCAAAAGGGAAAATCTGAAAATAAAGAACACAACAAACTTGAGCCAAAGTCCTGTAAATGCATTTTCCTAGGATATGATGACGAGGGTGAAATGGGGTATAGATTATGGGATCTCGAGAAGAGGAAAGTTATATGTAGCAATGATGCTATCTTTTCGGAGGAAGACCACATGTATAAATAGCCCAAAAAGATAGAGGAGGTCAGAAGGGTTGTATTCCAAGGAGAGATACCTATAAGATAGCAAAGAATAGTCATTGAATAGTAGCAAATACATGTTGTAAATGACCCTAAAAATGCAGAGAATGATGCTGAAAATTATCGGCAAGGAGTTGCCCATGATATACCAGGGTCTCGATAGGAAAGCATGCCATTAGGGACAATTGGAACTAGCATGACAACATACTGAAATTATTGGACAACAACCTATAAATATAGATTTGTAGGCCCAATAGCCCGCAAATCCTAAACCTTTGGTCCATAGGTGACCCAAACTTCAATGGAGCATGCATGAACATCTAGTCTGTAGGTCATTGTACTCCTCTTCCTTGATTTATGGCCGATCTAGTCTCTACTTCATTATATAGTTTGGCACCTTCCACTATAACTTGCAGATTTTCCAATCTTCTCAATACCACAAACTTCAAGACCTCTAATTACAAGCCTCTAACAAATACTTTCTTCCAAATTCCTTCATGTAAATTAGGATTGGACCATCTCTTTAGTACAGACTCCATTTTGAGATATAAGATTCAACCCATTCTCCAACTAATTGACTTAAATTCATAATTATTTCTAATCCACTGTTCAAAGCCTTCACACCTAAACTTGGTGAGAAAAGGGTGCTTTGTTGGGGGTAAAGACGCATGTGCCTATGCCACCCTGTATTTACCTAACACATCGTGACCGAATGCATGTACACTACAAGTGGCAACCACCCATCACTGTTGCTTTATCCTTTACTCTTTCAATGATTATTGAATAAGGGAACGCTAGTCACACATTCTGACTGTTGGAGTTTCCACATACGAGTTATCTCTCTCTCTTACTCTATCTACCATAGCTCTTGCTTCTGCTTCTATGCTTCCACTCAGAATGTACATTTCAACTAGTATTAGATCCAACCATTTAATGACTTTCTTCATCCTTTGCTTCACCTTAGATTCAAAGCTTAAGCTCAAGGTTTCATGGGAGCCATTGTTTCTTCCTCTCGAGGTATGTATTGAGTCTTCCCTTCTCCCGGCTTGCTCCCACCTTGTCACGGAGCTTCCCAAGTCTTAGTTAAGCCTTTTCAAGTCCTTATTGAGCTAAGGAGTAGTCGTTCTATCCATTTTGAGTGGATACAACATGCTACAAAAGTCATGGGGACAGTTATGGCAACTTGACACGGCTTTCATATTTTTGCCATAACTTTTGCATATGATATTGGATTCAAGTGTTCTATAGTTAGAAATGAAGAGTGCAATAAGAGCTACAAGTTTGAAGAGTTGATTATGTGTAGTTTTCAATTCTCCATTTTACATAGAACATAATACTTTTAGTCTGGATAGCAAATAGTAAACTCCATTATGCATGTCTAATACCTCGATAATGCTATTTTGGTGTCCGAATAGTATGGTTATGCTTTGGAATACTAGTTGGATTGTTAGATCAATTTTAGGGAGGTTTACTGCTATAATAATTTGGACAGTAAGCACACAATAATGAGCTTCATGCTTTGAATGCCTATTGTGCCTGCATGGTATTTTGAGTATACTACATGTGTACAGTGATGCCTAGCACTGATGTATGAGCCCAAATATGGATATGATATGATTTATCACTCAGATTTGAGCTACATTGGATGCTTTGGAGATTTGGATTTATGCTTCAATTGCTTTAGTCATTGACATTACAAGTATGAAGGTTTACTTAGGTTTCATGCTCCCAAATGTATCTTGGATTATGGATGTTGATGGCTTGAACTTATATTTCTCATTTGGCATTCGAATTTTCTTCAATGGGAGCTACTTGCTATTGTCATTAGAGTTTTGGATTCTTCATACAGTTGAGCTTGGTTCTTTGTTGAGACTGTGGGACTCTTGATTCATATGTGTGCTCTCTTATATACTATTGGACACAACTACCTCCACTTGTGGGTTGATTTGATTTTGTATGCTCTGGGCATCAACACTTACCTTTGTCAACAATTTTTTAGTTATGTATATGCTTATGGGATGTATGGTTTACTTACACTTTGAATTCATGATAGTCTTTGGTATTGGTGGTCTATGCTTAGTCACTACTAGTTGCATTCTTTGTATCCCAATTGCTAGTCGGATATCCTTAACAATGGGAGATTTATTTCTTGGCTATTTACCCACAATTGGATTGATATATATAGCTATACTTATTTTAGCATTGCTATATTTACATCTTTCAACATTTTCTTGGAGAGTAGACATTGTACTTTGGTAGTATATTGCTTGCAATTGGTGGACAGCTCTATACTTTTGTATACCCTTCTGTTTTGCCCTTGTTTTGGTTGAGTTTTGGGGGACTGATTTGAGGTAATTTACATTAGCCTATTCTCTTGGATTTTACATTGGCATACTTTCATTATGGCTAGTTCTTCAAATGATAGTGCTATTTTCAATACTGAAAATCTTCATGGCATAAATTTCACGTATTGGAAGATGCAGATATGGCAGGTAGTATTGGTTCAAAAGAAGTAACTTGCACCTTTAAAAACCAAGAGTGCAAAGGCCAAAGGCATTGATTAGAATACTTGGGATGAGTTGGATGAGCCATGTAGATCCACCCTTATATTATTATTGTCCAAACACATTTATTTTAATGTTGTTGCACTTGAGAATAATGCTTGGTAGTTATGGAAAAATTATACAACCTTTATGACAAGAAAAGTCCTACATCAATTTTTAGCCAATTGACTTCGTAGGGCATTGAGTTTAAGGATAATCTTCTTTCCTTATTCTTACTTGTGACACTTCCCCAGTCACTCATGGGACACTTTTCATACAATTATGTGTGCTAATATGTCTAAGGATGGCTTGAAACTCTAGAATATTGAGGGTGCCTTATTCATTGAGGAGATAAATAGAAAAAATGCAGATGCATCCCATACTTCTCATGCATTGACTCTTAGGGGTAGACATGATGGTAAGAGCAGTAATGACCTACCATGGTAGAGACTCACAGAGGTCTCAATCTCGTGGGTAGTCTCACAATAAATCTCGTGGTTATAAGGCCTCTCTTACACGTCATTACTGTAAGAAGCAGAATCATATTGGGCCATATTATCATAAGATGCATGATGATAAGCGCAATGAGAAAGACAAGGGCAAAGTACAGGATAAGTCTGATGATTGTAGCATTGTTCCTAGTAAGTCCAGTGTGCCACATATGATCACTCTCAAGGGATCCTTTACTTGTCACAAAATGAGTACATACCGAAGGACCTTGAGTGCTTCCATGTGCACACGGTTAAGCCTATTGGCTGTCCTTTAGCTTTCCATGTGAAGGTTAATTAGGAAAATTGTCCCTATGCATCCACAGTGTGGACAACTTGATGTATGCCATGATAGCTACTCACCTTGACATAGCATTTGCAATAGGAGTTGTGGCACATTATATGGTTACACCTGGCCAACGACATTGGGATGTAGTGAAGGGTATCATGAGATACCTAAAAGACACTATAAATATGAGCATTTGCTATGGTGGTCAGGATATAACAATTGTGGATTACATTGACTCTAACTATGCAAGACATGCAAATAGTAGGAAGTCCACCTCTAGGTACGTCTTCACTTTTGTTGGAGGTACTATTTCTTGGATGTCTAGATTGCAAAAATGCATGGCCTTATCTACTATCAAGGCCGAGTATGTTGTAGCCACTCAGGCTTGCAAGGAGGCCATATGGTTAGGCTATCTAGTAGACCTTGGTATTACCATAAGTCCTACACTGCATTTAGATTCTATGAGTGCTATTCAATTGGCCAAGAATCCAATCGGGGTGTCTCTCTCTCTTACTCTCTTGCTCCATCTATCATAGCTCTTGCTTTGCTTTTGCTTATACTTGTGTGTTTTTACTTGGCTCTATCTTTCATGCTTCAATTCATCCCATGTGCCAAAAGTCCCTACTGCCTATCTCTCATACCATTAAAATGTTGTGCTCTTGAAAGTGGTAGGGAATATTGACATCCAAGTCCCCCATTGTTAATCATTCTCCTTGCTTCTGTTCTTTAGTTTTGATCCAAATAATTGGCTATAATGGTGCAAGATTTTATGGATTTGAATGATAGTGAGAACAATTTGTCATATAAAACTTACATCAGCATGGCATTGTGTTTTCTCCATTGGGGGATAAATTTATTATAAAAAGTGGCTTTAGCAATGAATTTCTTCAATTATTTTGGGATATTAGGAATTCTATAATCCTCCTTTGAATTCTTCTCTTTTCAGTAGTGTCATTTTCTCCATTTTCCATGCTGTTAGAGTACTCTAATGGTAGTTTTCTTCGACTATGCATCAAAACATAGATCTTTTGAGAGAACACAAAGGAAATGGAAAAAAAACCTCAAGAAAACCTATCTTTTACCATCAACAAGCAATTTCTTCATCTTCATATAGAACCACACAAGGAAAACAGGAATAAAGCTTTACACAATATCATAGAATATGTCTTCCATGTTAATAGATTCAACAAAGCAAATCATATTCTTCATTTCAACAAGGAACAATAAACGAGGACTCGTCCACAATATTATATGAATGGAAAATGATCACATTGTATTTGAAATCATATATTCAACAATTTACCTATGGTTCTTCTCTCGTAATCACTTGACCTCTCATAAATACAATCGGTTGATCACCAAAAATGACTCTCTTTCTCACAATCACTTTTTTGCATGCTCTCACATGAAGATACAATGGAATATTGATGCACAAATCTTTCTTGTTCATATAGCTACCCTCCAAAGGACATATCTAATATGAAGAGGTACCAAGACCACTACAATGTCCCTTTACAGTGACTACTATCACTATCACTCCAAGTCTTCAACTTTAGTCTTCAGCTACTATTTTCTTCACTTGAGCTAGCTAAAAAGAGCTTCTATTCCCCTCTTTTCAAAGAAGGAAAACATTCTCAACTTGAGAACCCATCAAATAGAACACATGCACACACATATAAAAGGCTACATAAGCATATAGAAACTCATAAAAGCTACAAAAGGTCAACCAAACTTTAAAAAACCGCATAGTCTATGAAAAAAACCCATACCAATCAATCAAAAACTATCCAATGGATTTTCATTCATATCTCAAACCTATTCATTCACAATTGTAAATCCTTAAACAAGGGAAACATAGCTCTACAAAGACAAACAAAACATTTCATAAACTAACAATCGCCCCCAACAGAACCCATCAAAATATAACAAATCAATCAAAAACCTCAATGAGCTGTTTAAAAAAATTCAATCCAAACCACTTAAAAAGAATCACATTCCATAGAAACATGCAATTCAACTCCAAATATACAATTAAGAATAATAAAAATCCAATCATTTCAGCACTCAACAAGGGTTTTTTTCCTAACATCATTTGCCCCTAATCAAATTCTTCCTATGAATGCTAAGATTGTCAAAAGAACATATCTAGAGCACGGCTATGGTGGCTTGAAGAGATAGAGTGAACTCATGAAGACACAGAGTTGAAGATAGAATGTCACACAAGTGAATTAGGTTCCAAGATTGAAGCTTGAACTCAAACATAGTCTTGTGTGGTTGGACAATGACTCACAGACTCTCAACTAAAAGGACAAAAGTACCACCATATTAATTTACTCATCTTGCAAGTACAATGCTTTATAGTAGTTGGGTTGTTCCATTCTCCTCATTGTGCATATGGGATTCAAGAGATCTCTTCCTGGAGCATATATCATTTGTCATTTCTCAAAAATTATATGCTAGACCTAGTTCAATTCAACCTCTTTACTTTTCTTATCACTCATTTGTGTCTATGTGAATCCAAGGACTTGTTATTGCAAATCTTTTCCAAGACTTATTTCGTCCTCTATGTCTACTAGTATCTCTTGTGTTATCCTTCCTATGTGCACTATGCTCATCTCTTGGTCATATCACGCTAATAGCTACTGAATTTTAGTAGTTGGAAATCTACTAGGGTCAAAGCCTTGGCTACATGCATTCAAGCTTGGTCATATCATGCTAATAACTATTGAATTTTAGTAGCTAGAAATCTACTAGAGTCAAATCCTAGGCTATTTGCATTCAAGCTTGAGGCAAATATGGTTTCTATCACTTCTTGAGTAACCAAGGTCTCAATGAGGCCGATTAGATTAGATAAGAAGATGGTGACTCCCAAGACATCTCTTACTCTTGAATTCTGTCATGTGTTTGACATGTCACTCCCTGGATGCTAAAAATGTCGTTGTGTAACTTGCCCTCATCAATTAGTGAGGCTCATTAAGCAATGTGGTCTCTGTTGCATGTTAGCTTTAGGATATTTCCAATGATACGATTTACTTTTCAAATCGCATTTCCTCATCAAAGTTGTGGTCATAGAGTTGTTGATAGTCATCGGTATTCGGTCTTTATGTCTCTCAATTTCCTTAGTTTCTCTTTCCTTTCTTAGGTTCCAATCAATTGTTTTCTTAGAGTTGATTTAACTGCTCTCTTAGGGTTTTTTTTTTTTGGATTTATCCCCTTACATGTTTCTTGTTCCTCTTAGAAGTAACTAATCTTTTTAACAACGTATGCAAGTGAGTATAACTGCATTGTGAGCAATCAAGCTTTTTGATTTTCCACAATTAGTGTGATCCAATGCAATGCAATTACTTTCATGTGATGGTACTCAAGCAAGTTATTTACTTGATGATGTGCATAAGCAAGCATTAAATCACAAATCTTACATGCACATGCTATGGCCTATAGGAACTCTCTCTTTTTAATTGTCCAACCACAAGGGTTTTTGCAAGTTGATCAAGGCAAGGTTACAGTCTTCTTGTGATTATTTGCTTCTTAAATGTGGTCAACTCTACATTAAGGTTGTTTCTCTTTATGGTCTAGTTGCATGAGGTCCAAGGTTTAGCTGTTACCACTAATTCTCACCTCCTCTCAGGCTGATTTCACAAAAATGGTTCTAGAGGAGTACGTACAAGGTTTCAAGTTTGCTTAAGTTTACTTTTTCAAGGGTCAAAGTGCCTAAGGCTTCTTAGCACTTTCTCGTGGATTCCTATGGCTAGATGTTGTAGGGATTGTCCTAAAGCAGCATACCAAGAATGTGAGGTGCAAATTGGTGCTTATATTTTCCGCTAAGGCCAATGGTCCTTGTACATGTGGATAATTGTCACCTTGCTTGTCAGAGTATGTGCTTTGAGGCAATTTAATGACCAATCAGAGTATGTGCTTTGAGGTAGTTTAATGAGCAAGATGACTTGTGTAGATCCATGAGTGAGTACATAACCCTAAAGTAAATACAAATAGCTATGAATAAAGCCCACCAACATCTCATACCAAATGGCCCATGGGTAGGTGATGGTATACCAAGGAACCATCACCTAATATAGGAGTGGCCCCAAGGTACCCACCTTGATTATATGCAGTTTAATGCACGCAATTGAAACAATTCTAGCTTGAGTAGAGGTAGATCATTTTGAAGATGTTTGCAAATAAGTCACCAGAGTACTTTTTCAAAGCCATTGTTTGCAAAGCTTTGTACAAGACAATGAAATTGCCCATGTGCTTTAAAGGTTGAATTATTTGAATAAAGAATGGGCCCCACTTGGGATAGAATTACTTTGTGTGCCCAATCCAAAGGTCTATTACCTAATGCATTTGAAGGGTAATGTGTCCTTCTTGTCAAAGGTAGTGATGCTAAGGGCATCTAGTGGACAATGCACTGTCATACTGAGAAAGTTGGTTAAAACTAAGACAAAGTGTCCAATATTGAAAAAATGAGAAGTGTTACCATCAAGGTCAAATAGAAGTGGTGGTTCAGGGTAGATGGAGTAGATTGAAGAGATTTGTTGGCATAAGAAAATATTAGGATTTGGCACATTAACTAAAAATAGGTCATCATAAAACCAAAACATATGAGAGAAGTGCTTCAAAGATATCAAATCTTTGAGTATAGGCTAGTATCCTACAAAAATTGTATTCAAAAAAGCACAAATATAGGTTACACCACATCGAAGAGAACAACAGAAATCCATAAGGATCCCTTGACATTGTCTTTTGGATTTTCCAAAAAACATAATATACATATTATCAATTATCCATGAATTAAGTTGGATACATTCATACATTGAGAATGTGAGTTTGTTTACTTTGTGTTTTGGGAACCAACAAACCAATCTAGAGGTTTGGTCAAGGGTTAACAAAGAAGAATTCTAGTGTTTGAAGGCCCAAGTAACAATCTATCCAACAACTTCAGTCAAACCAAGTTCCACATGATGCCATATGTTCTCATAGCATTTGTTTATGTCTGTTGAACAATTGAATATGGAATGTGGTAGATTGATAAAGGCTTCTTGAGCAAAGTTAATCAACTAGAATGACTAGATATTCAAATGAGAAGCCAAGAAAATATGTTTGTTGAGTTTTCTAGCCAATTCATTCATAAATTCCATGCAAGCATCAAGAACGGAAGCCAGATTGAGTGCATACTTTGTATATATAGAATTAGCGGCATTAGGAAACCATATAAAGTCATTTTTGTGGGCCTTAAATATTCCCATAAGAAATGGTAGATCCGGGTTGGCATGATGCAAGATTTCCACTTTCTCGAACTGTTGAATACCATGTAGAAGGTTGTTAAGATCTAAATTAGAATGCTGAAAAATCAATGGTATTATACCTCTTTTTTGCAAAAGAAAGTAAGTTTTTTGCAGAAGAATGAAGGACTATTAGGTGCTTTGTCAATTCCAAAGATTTAGAAATCATTAAGTAGATTCGGGTCATTCTAAAAATTGCTAATATCGAAGTAGGATTTCTCCTCAATTAGAATACCTTGAGCTTATTATCAAGGAAGGATTCAACTCTATCAATATATAAGTGCTCATCAAGATCAAGGATCTTAAGAAACTCCCTAAAACCACATATAAGAGAATATTTGGCATCGACCCTATGAAATGGCTTAGAATCTATGTGGTTTAGACCTTTAGCCAATTGCTTTCTCAAATAAGTATTAGATATAATCTCAAGATTCATTATGCCGACGTGATAAAAAACCATGAAATAAGAGTCACTTGAATATTTATGACAATTGTAAGGATCAAAGATAGCAGTAAAAATGGCACCTGGCTTATAAACCATGCATTTAAGGGAAGATAGAAACTTCCAACCAAATATAATATCCTTGAACACATAGAAGGACAAAGGATTTCCAATGAGGAAGAAAAATTCCTTAGAGCACTTCTTAGGGCATATTTTGTCAAGCAAGGCATTGCAAAAAGTAATATGAATGATTGGGAGGATTTCCTATCTTCAACCAATTTGATTCTGTCGGACTATGACCTGCATTAATAAAAAAGAAGTTGCATAATTGCAGGGCTACAATCATCGAGATGAACACCCTTTCTCTTGAGACTTTGTGAGGTAGATCTGTTGGAAGTCTAAGCTGAGTATAATGTAAGTCTGTTTTGTCAAAATTTTTTGGTCTATAGTGGCTTTGGGGCCTTCCACTGCCTCTTGTCATAGAGTTTGAACTCCTAACTGATGGAAAGCTATTAACTCCTTGCTATTGCTTTTGTGGATTAAAGCATCTTTCTATGATCCTGACACCTTCACCTTTCAAATTGGGCAACAAGTTGGATCCTCTCTTAGGAACCGTAAGATTTTTGGCAGCTATTAAGACCATTTCTTTGAAGTATGCAAACACCAAAGAGTCCTTAATTGCTTCATAAGCCTCCTTTGTTATCCAATTGAAGAATAACATCATAGAACCAAATAGACTTTTAGCCAAAAAAAACTGAGTCTACATTGTCCATGATAAGCCATAATGCATGGTCAAACAATAAGATGATATTGTATTTGCATTCTCCACGATAGCACGAGATATCACAACGGCATTTGATGACCAGTCTAAGCAAATTAAATACTCCATAGAGAAATTTTCCATCATGCTTATGGTCATTCAGTTTAGCGAACTTTACATCAAGGTAAACACCATAAGGAGAGGGGCATCTATTAGCCTCAAACATAGATATGCTAATAAGACCATTGAGATTAACAAACTTAGAGAGAGAAGAAGTGGCCTCAATCAACACAAGAGGAGAAAATTCTTTACCAGTAGGAGAAATTTTATCCTCTCCCAGTAATAGCAACCACATTTCAATTGGAATAGGGATTGTAGGAGTAAACATTGCATATGACCATGGTTGGTGATTCATTGCTTGAAGATAAATTTCCAAAAATCACTGTGGGATGAATGCATCTACATAGGAACCTTGCTCTTGTTTCTTGACCCATTTCGGGGTCTCCCAAGTAGCATTTAAAAATCCAGCTTCCTCCTCTGAAAAATCGAGAGGAACCAAGGCTTTTCTATCAGTTCCATCTAGTGGACTTGGGGTATTAAAATCCAAATTTTCTTTTGTCTTGGATTCTCCTCTTGAAAGGGAATTTCAACATGTTGAAAAAGGTTTTTATTGATGGATTTAGAAGAGTCAATCCAATTGCTAAGATTAACTTCATCCTCTCTCACCAAATTATCCATGTTATCCATCAAGGTCCTCAATTTTAGTGATAGCTTGCACAAGGTTAGAAGATAAATGTGGTAAATCTTCAACCAACTAGCTAAATCCCACTACAAAAGTAGTAAATTTCTGAGTCTCCGGGTTGGTATTGAGGCTTGCTTAATCAAGCTCAATTAAGGTACGATGAAAATCACTAGAATTGAACATGCTAATAAGACTTGGACAAAAATCGAAGGTGGCAGTAGTGGATATGCATAGCCTAAGGATAGCAATTCATTCATTATGCTAAAAAAAAAGCCAATTATAAGAGTTAGCAAAGTAATAAGTTCATTTTTTTAATATATAAATTTAAAATTTTCAAGATAAATTTTACAAAGGATAGCTACCATAGCACTTCCCCATAAGTGAGTGTTTAAACAAAGAATAGCCCAAGAGCAAATGCTAAAATTTATATAATACCATTGGGAACCATTTGTATATACATAGCAATATATTACAAGATACAACCACCCGAATTCCGTTAATATAGAACTCAAATCAATAGCAAAGGCATGACATGATAAACACATTCTAGGAGGCATATTGCCTATTACTTGCAAAACCAAATAAGGAGATTAATAGTAAGGACAAAATAATCCTGCCAATGTTGCAAGCATCTACATCAATATCCAGCTTTGCTACCCTTATGACCTACATGAAACAAGTTTACCTTTTCATGTCCATGTAGCTAGATAAGGGTGGTACTCCAAAACTCGAAGATTAGCCAAAAAGCTACAGTTCTCAGTAGGTGAGGGGTAAAGCTTAGAGCAATAAGGTTGTTTACTAACTCATGGTCAAAATAGCATCTAATGGGTTTACCATTTATAGGCATGTATTTATAAGCCATTAGCTATGGGTGGAACCGAACTAGATGAAGTTCAATCTTCTTGCTACAAGGAGAGGATTCAATTCCTTAGTTATCTTTGAGTAGGGAGAGAATAAAATAAGGCCATCAGTTACATGTATGTAACGTTAAGAAGGCCACATTTACTGTGCACGATTTAGGAAAGTGGTAAGGATTTAGAGGGAAATTAAAGATCTGTTAAAACAAACATCAAGGTAATCTTAGACAAGACTAATTAGGGGAAGAGTTAAGGGGCTTATAAGTATCTTGATGGGTTATTAAATACAAAGTAAAAAGCTTTTCTATAAAAAAAGAAATATTAGCAAACATAAATTCCATAAGCTAAAAATTTCAAAGCAGCTCCATGAATTTCTTACCAATAGGTTAGATACCACAACCATAAAGAACAACTATATGGAAGTGTATTGCACGGATTAATACCAAGCTAGGGGAAGAAAAACATTATGACATCAAGATAGTAGGCTATCATGCAATATAGAAATTACTATTAAAAAATTTAAATTCGTGCACAAACTAAAAACTGTTACAAGGGACAAGATTCATGAAAAATACTTATTTCTTTTCATCATTATAGGACTAGGAAATATGCCTAAGATTAGGCAAAACATTTCTTTAAAAACCATCATTGCCCAAATAAAGATTTTAAATAGTTATTGTTAGGGGGAAGGGAAGACTGCAACCTTATTTCATCACTACATTTTGTTAAAAACCAAAAATTAGATTACACTAGAAAGGAAAATTATATCTGGCCAACCAAATGGGCAAAACACCATAACCATAACGAACAAAATGTGATGTGTATGTTACATAGATGAATAACGATGGGCGAATTTAAAAGTAACCCATAAATCATTGTTGTAACATAGTAAAAAAACTAACATTCAATAAAGAATTTACTAAAGGTAAAACCTTGCACAAACTGAAAATTGTCCAAAGGGACAGAATTTATGCCAAAAATTTTCATGTTTAGCATATAAGAATCAATAGATTGTAAGGAATAAAGGTTGAAATGGCCTGCAGTTTGGCACTTCAACCATGAAAGTCAAGATGCATTTCAAATTGGAAGAAAAGGGGGTTAATATCCAACAATGGTTACTGCAAACTGTGTAAAAAAATTGATGGAAATATGCCCCAAATTGATGATTGCAGATTGAATAAAACAGGAAAAACAATAAGATGATTAAATACCTATTTGAAAGAAATGGATGCTGAAGCAAGTGACATTGTGATTCCGCAAAACTGAGAGCATACCATTGCAAAACAGGGCAATGTTACATGAAGGAAAAACCTGTCATAATGTTATACAGCCATACCCAAAGAGGGATAAAATAACATATACATAGCCTGGTTGTAGCAGAAAATTAATAGCATGTTTGGGTCCACAAATCACCACAGGAAGGGATAAGCATGTATGGTTATAAACTTGCCCACCTACCATGATCTATATACATGCGCAAGGAAAAGAAGAGGGTCAATCAAAAGCAGGAATTAGCAGCTAAAAATGCGGCCTTACTAGTTAACCCGCAATCATAACATGCGTGGACGGGTTCACAGCGATACAAGAGGGATTTGGGCCATATGATTCTGCCATGATTGCATCTTGCAAAGGGGAGGCCTCCAAGATAAGATAGGTGAGTAGCCACCATGGCTGCAAAATCAAGCCATAATCATAGCGAAGGCAAATAAGGCCAGCAATAAAGCAAGGTGAAATGCAAGCAAAGGCATGACAATACCTACATAATCTCAGAAGTCACCAAATGCACACAACAAGGACAGAAAGGGCAGTTCTAGGTTAAGACATAGTATATCAAGAAAAAGTCTAATTGAAAACCCAAAGCCAAAAGAACACCTTTACACTACCCATCTGACTATTCTACCAAAATAGGGTAATTGCTAAAAGAATTTTTCTAATTAATTATTAACAAGCATATCACTAATATACAAGCTTAATTACAAAGAGTAAATTAAGTCAATTATAGACCATCCGATTACTTTCCATAGAAAAGCAACTAATTACTAAATATTTTTCTCATTTTGGTATCACTAATTCGAGAGTAAGTAAAGCAAGAGGAACAAAAATTATTACATGTTAGTAATAGAGCAGTCAATATAGTTAGGTGTCTTAAGAGCCGAGGCAAAGTAATTGAGTACGAAAGATAATAACGATGCCTTAAAAGTTCCAAACCCAAACCTTAATGAGCAAGATGACTCAAGTAGATCCATGAGTAAGTACATCTTAATCCTTACGTAAATACAAATAGCTTTTTAGTAGATCCATGAGCGTGCGTGCGTGCGTGCGTGCGTGCGTGCATGCGTGCGTGCGTGCGTGTGTGTGTGTGTGTGTGTGTGTGTGTGTGTGTGATTTTATTTATCAAATAACAGAATTGTGGGTAAGCTATTTTTTATAGCTTTTTACAAGAATTGTGGTAGCGTGATGGCCTTCCAAACTTAGTCTCAATATTTTGCTATTCTTTATCTGATGGTAAAATGAGCATATAATGTGTAAAATTGTGGGCATGGTTACAAGAGCTCATCAGTTGTAAAATTACAAGAGCTCATCAGTTCAATAGTTTTACAAGTGAAATAAATCTGCAGTTTACATTTTACAATTGCAACCTATGGTTTGAATGTGGGCACCTGCCAATCTCCACCCCACAGGGTCTCAAGCAAAAATCTTGGGAAAAACCCTCTGTATGGATCCTCCTCACGCTTCTTCAGTAGATACTGTAAACAATCTTCAACATCTTCTTTAATTTCATGGTACGCCTTATTCGCGGCTTCTCTGTTCTTCTGCAAGAGTTCTCCTTTTCCTACAGAAGAGCATACCCCATGCATAGCAAACCATTGATGATGATGAGTTTGTGGCTTATTGCTGATGACATTACAGCTGATGAGTTTGAAGCTTATTGCTGATGCATATCGAAATTAGATAGACACAGATAGATACCGGTAGTGTCATATGGCTTCCCAAAAAGGAAATACATCCGTCCAGGAGGCTTTGGTGCAAGCAGAGGTAGATGCAGCTCTTGTTTAGCCACTTCACCAACTGCACCTCGTCTGTTCATGGCAAACAAGTATATACAGCTCTTATCACAGATATCCCTTTCATAGGACTAAAATTTAAGTACCACTACCATACAAACCAGGATGTATCCTGCATTAGCCTGTCCATTAATCAATGCCAAATATAAACAGATCGAATACCTAATTTGGAACTGTTTTTGATTTGCATCCTGGAACGTTGAAGAGAAAAAGGGCAGCTGTTTCAGTTCATCATAGTCCAGAAGTAGCTGCATATACCAACAACTTTTCCTTCAAAACTGTACACAAATTGAACATGTCAAACAGGTACTAGATAGTAGATTATTACCTCTAGCAGATCATCTTCCCCAACTGCTCCAAACGGCACGATAGTCATGCCAAAGCGAGCTGCAGTTCGAATGAATTCTGAATTCTCTGGCCAAAAGAGCTTATAAGCCTCTCCCTGAAAGTATCAGTACCAAGAAACTTGAATGCCATCTTTGCAGTCTCACAAAACACTGCAAAAACAATTATTTTCCACATATGATCTGATTAAACAAACACATATGGAACTGCCTCAGGGCTAATGAACCCCCCTGATAGGGCATGCAGGGCAAGGGACAATCTTGAATCCCCCCACACCAACACACAAAGCCCCCCTCTCCCCCCACCCAACCTTTTCTTCTTCCAGGGCGAACCTGGCTTTCCTCTTTTAAGATTAGTGCAATATAGCACACAGGCTGAAGCAAACCCTGTTTGAAAACACGATGTTCAGGCAACACAAATGTGGACACCAGGTTGCAACATGCAGAAATCTCATAGCTTGTGCAGTTCTGTTTGACTGCAATCTATCATGATGTGGAGCAACAAGTTGCAATCGTTCAGAACTTGCACCCCTTTTCACATAGGAACTCCCAAGGAGTGTGAACAATTCCTGATCTAGGGTTCTTACCAAGAAGAACAGCCAATGCAACAAGTCGAGGGAGTGGTGCTGAGTAGTCAAGGGAATGGTGCCAACAAGTCAAGGGAGTGGTGCCGACTAGTGCCCATGAGATCTCTTCTATGAGAAGGGTACTTGTATCATTTTGCAGTGGATGACTAGGGCCCTGGACTAAGGGTTACTATATAAAGAAGTGGCACATTCTAGACATGGCCAGTTGAGCCATTGTTGCAATCACAACAATCCTTTATTTTCCCAGTGAAAGCTTAACTTTTTTATGATCAAAACAGTCAGGAGATCAACCAGAACAATGACCTCTGCAGACTTTAACTTTCAAAACAAAGAGAATAATCAATTCAACATCATGACCATAATTGAAGTTCAATTTCTCAAGAATAATTTTCACAAATGAACCACAATTTGCAACAACCAATAGTAATAGATGCAGTGTAGTTGCTGACAGATTTACCATCCTCTAAAACCATATCCACAAGATACTTCACCCACAGACACCACATGCTGAGAATGCTTACGATCTGTAAGTGTTTGTAATATGGACAAATTGGATAAAGCCCCACCTTTGTAAATTATATATGTACCAATAAATTACAAACACCAGTGGTTCCTGGAGACAATGTAGTCGATTTGAAAGTTCTGCAAAAAATATCAGCATGTTTGTACCTTCCGATGCAGAGCTTCCCTTGCACCACCAGGGTATAGAAGTGCAGACTCTCTTCTAGCCATAACTTTGAAGAAGCCTCTCTTTGTTGCAGGCACACCCCCAAAAACACGGACATCATCATAAAACCCTGGCTCTGTCAACCCTCTTTCCAATGCCCGTGAGAAAAGAATAGGATGTGCAATACCACGAATCAACTGTTTACGCTTTAAGAATTCAGTGACAAGAGGACCCAACTCAAGCCCCATTAACATGTGATAGCCTACAAGAAGAATAGGTCTGTCTTCAGGGACACCAGATAAGCCTCGCACAATAGTTCCATCTTCCTTTTTGGAGAAAAATACAGGACTACAAAGTTGGCGAAAAAGCCTGTGTAAACCCAAGTGCATAAAGACCATTCAATTAACCTCGCAATCTTCAAAATGAATATATGACTCTACAGACACAGGTACATATCCTGTAGTTAAGCAACTTAGATTAATCAATACACAGGTGTAAGGGGCCCCATAGATCATGTGGTGATTGGAAAAAAAGATTGTACAAGAGCATTGATGTGATCTTTAGAATCGTGACCTTCACAATGACATAGCAGTAATTCAAGCATCGAATTACCTAGCTTCTGCAATTTGAGAATTTAAAGCAGTAACAGTATTATTTCTTTCTTTCCACACAACTTTTTATGCAGTTCATGGTAAAAAGCTTAAGAAAAGTTATCCAGTCATCTAAAATGACTGAAAACCCGTCCCCATGGGGGATGGCAAAAAAAAAAAAGGCAAGCATTGAGGAAAAGAGATTACTTATTGCGTTCAAAGGCTTGAGCAAATTCCTCTGTTGTTGGGTATACGAAGTCTGATACAGGATCGAAAGTTTTATGGTGACGGTACAGATTAGCACCACGAATCTGATATGCAAGATCAATCCCGTCTTCCTGCCAGACAAAGCAAAAATTGTGTGCAGGTACCCATTGTAATTAACAAACATGTTTGTACCTTTTTCTTTCTGCAAAAAATAGCAACTTTCAAATGCCAGAAAGAAAAAGGAGCAAAGTAATGCTTAAAGTACCAACCAGTAGCAAAGTATGACCAGAGTCCTTGAAATATCGAATTACACAACTTTTCAAGGTTTTTCTCAGTCTCTCTGCTTCATCTCGGCTTGGAAGCATCTGATCTTTCCCACTGGCCATAACAAATACCAGCCAGAAAGAGAAATAGCAATTAACAAGATGTGCACCGGCAACCTTGACCTTCAAGTCAGATCCAATTTTGTTCAAGTCCTTCAACAGAGTTAGGATATGGAACTTCATTATGTATCTCTTCAATATCACCATATGACCAGCTAAAAACATGAGGGCATGCAAACATATTGTCCATATCAGTATCTACATTCACTTGTATGACTCTCAAAGAACATGTACCTGGCAAGAACTAGAACGTCAGCCTTGACAGCATGGAGGCGTGAGTTTGCATACATAGCAGTGGACCTTAGCAATTCGATCTTCCAAAGCAAAGTTTCCTTTGGAACAATATCAGCAAGAATCTGCAAGTAGGAGGGAGATGTACAAATATTGTTTTCCTTGTGAAAATGCATGTAATACAGATCCAATCTCTATGGTTGTAGTGTAAATCAAAGCAAGCATAATAATTTGTGCACTTAACCTGATTTCAAGTAGTGATACATAATCTCTGACATATGATGACATGCATGTGACCTTTTAATGTGTTTTCCGAGAAATTAAAATGATGGTAAGGGTATCTTCATCAGTTCAAAGATTACATATAGGAATGAAACCACAATGCCAAAGTTTATTTTAAAAGACGACACCAACAAAAACAGGAATCGCTTTCCCTGTCACTACAATATTTCATCTACTAAGCGAACAAATAAAGAGGGCATTTCAAGTCACGTAGGGCTAAGGACTTTAGTGCAAACAATCCTCCAAGGATTTTGTGTATCTGAAAATATCAACCCTTGATTGTTAGAGACATGCCAAGCATTGGAAATTTTCTTAACTAAAAACTGCAATGTCAATTGGACATTTCTACACAGTAACTGTATTCTCCAGAAACCTCAGAAAGTATCAACCCCTTGATTGTTAGATACATGTCAAGCATTGGAAAAATTCTCAACTAAAAACTGCAATGTCAGTTGGATATTTCTAAGAGGTAACTGCATTCTCCAGAAACCTCAGAAAGTGGAGGACTGTGAAATATACTCACTGGCAGTGTAGGGAGTAGAGCAGTAAGGTTGTCAGACAGTGCTTGTACTTTGTCAAACGCTGATAGTCCTTTATCTACTTTTGCCAAAGCCATACGGACTGGGTCTCCTATAGGAGATTCCCCACCCCCAGACCCACCCCACAAAAAAGGACAAATTTAGACCATATGCAGGAACAGCTAAGCTGGAGCTGCACATATTAGTACCCAACTTTTTATATGATTTTGTACATATCACAAATTTTAATAGCCAAAATAATTACATTTACATATTTTAAAATTGGAAAGATATGTGTAGCCAGGACAACAGATGTACTGTTTGACACATATTATGCAACAAGGCAGCAGAAGGATGTCTTCAAAGTCTAAAGATGACACAAGAAATTTCAGACTTTCAGATGACTCTGAAATTGCAAGAACTATCATGCTGTGATACTCACGTGAACCAATATTCTGCAGCATGCTTCATAATAAATTAGAATCTTGGAAGTTCCAGACACAGTACAGATGCATTTGAAAGCTCAAGAAAAAGCATTTCCACTGAAGTCCTTGAAGGTGCAACAATACAACCCAATTTTTTAAGAAAACTGGCACACCATCGATTGGTCTTTGCAATTTATAAAGCTTGATGCACCATAAAATTTAAATTGGGGACTCTTCCTTTTGACTGGGTAAGAAACTACAAGATTTGAGAACTGCATCATAAACAGTCTTGCTGGACTCTTCCTTTTAAACTCTACCACTAGCCTGAGATCAAGTTCCCATGATGGTGGTTGGTAACATCCTTTCAATTCAACATGCATGGGTAAGAAACTACAAGATTCGAGAACTGTGTTCATAACAGTCTCGCTGGACTCTTCCTTTTAAACTCTAACACTAGCCTGAGATCAAGTTCCCATGATGGTGGTTGGTAACATCCTTTCAACTCAACATACATGGGTAACAAAATCAGCGCAATAATATTGAAGCAACTTTGCTGAATACAACAGCACAGACTAGCAAGTACATGCCTCACCAAAAGGGTGCAGCCTTGATCTTACCCATAGTGGAGCTCAATAAAAATGGGACAATTTCGTAAATCTGAGCAGGTATGCCCTCCATCAATGGGAAAAATGGTAGAAGTTGCGAACTGTTAAAGCAAGTCGCTGCATTAAATGGACATAGTTACTTCAGTTGCTAGTTTGAAACTCCCCATAAAACAAAATCAATCACTATGCCAGAGAACAAAGCAACCAAACAAACAGAAAATTTAACCTCAATGTATCTGCATCAGTCAGTGTTCAAACCATCAACATAAGCAGCCTGATCACCTATTTTACCATTAGAAGCAAGAATCTACTAATAAGCTCAGGAAAGATTTGAAAGAAACTGAACAGGTTTACCATAAGGTGTGAGAAATTGTGCAGTCGAACTTATTTCAACCAATTGACCAGACTTTGTTATCTTTTTAATTGGCCAATGAGGACACTAACAATTAATTCCTCCCTATATTTTTGACAAAAGCCACAACAATAGGAACTATGCTAAAAAGTGCCCAACATTGGAACATGCTTCTTTGATCCCATTTTTATGTTTGCTGCTTTCTTACTGGCATGGATCTAGAATGAATGTGCTAGTTTGCATATTTCCACAAGTTGCCGGCCTCATGAGAAATAGTAATGTTGGCATGATGCCTTGGGCACAAGGTAGTATGTTTGGCGATGTATATATGCAGCCCACTGGATTTGGAACTCTTGGTATCCATACTGATCATGCCAATGCTCCGTATAGGGCTATTGGTCATGAGGGAAATGCAGCCAATGTACCATCTTTTGCAGCAATGTGAAAGTTCCAAGGATCTGTGCAATCCAAAGGGGAAAAAAGCCTAGAACCTTCTGTAGGTTTTGGGCCATGAAGAGTTAGAGGTAAAGTTTCCATGTGCTTTTTGGTGAAGTTCCAATGTTGTGTCGCCTACGAAAGATGCACATGATGGACGACGGTGACTTGGCAAATCATTCTGAGTGAAATGTTGCACTTTATCTTGATGAGTTTTAATTGGAGTTGATGGTGGATCGAGCTCATTCAGGTTCAGCAAAGCACAGAAGGTCTAGAGTATTGTACTTTGCATGATACTTTACATTATCTCTTGCTTTTCCCATGCAATGGTATTGTGTTTAATGTGAAATAGGCCCTTGGAATGGAGGAAAACTTAAGAAAATGAGTGTCCACCCAAGGTGAAAACCCTTACATTGTATAAGTATGCAACCTCTTTTACATCATCAAAGAGTGATCAGCTTGGATTCACCATATTTGCAACACAAGTATCATTTGGTCTCACTATGGTGATTCCATGGCAACTTACCCTCATCTACTTTATCATTCTATTCTTCTATACCTCTTCACCAACACCCTTGCCTTGGTCCTTGCAACAATTCTTTTATGGGGGGTAATTTTTAAGTTTTATTGTTATTGCATTAGAGAAAAGAAAAGAAAAAAAATCTAAGACTTGTCAAATTGGGCTACTCAAAAGTGAATATTCATTGCCTCTAGAATCGTGGTAGGCACTTGGACAACCCATCAAGTCATCTTTGGTCCAATACTTTAGTTTCTTGGGGGTGGAATCTTTGGGTAAAAAGAGGGTGGAGAAGCAACTCTCTCTCCATCTTGGGACCTTTTTGGGTCTCAAAGGGATGTTGAGTCACTACATTAATGCATGCAATAATCAAAATTATTATGCACCACTATCTATTTTATTCTCCTTAAAACAGCCGCAAAAGGTTGTCAACTGTTAGATACCAAAGATACAAGGCTTTATTTTTCAGCAACATGACAAATGACCAAAAATCCTCTATAAATGGAGCATGTTATGGGCAACCATCCTATCTCGGATCCTTCACACCACCCAGCTTCTCCCACATATTGTCGATACACAAGGAGGTCATCGCTAGCCCACCGACAAAAGCCCATCTAGTCTTCCCCCACCCTCAGCTGCCACAGCCTTCGCCTTGCTTGTACCTATTTTCACAAGCCCTTTCAAGGATGCTAGCTATTATCACTATCATCACCATGCCTTGTCCCAGCTGTCTACACCATTACCAGCCCATATATACATGCATTTTCAGATTTTGGAGGTTCTACTCATGTCATCATCAAAACAACTTGCTGCCTAGCAGCAAGACTCTGTCCAATTTGCAAGTGTGGACATCTCCTTCCTAAAACATATTATAGATGTTTGTATTCTCCCCTAGAATGAAAGTGCTAACCACCTTCTCTATGTTGATCTTCTCCACATCCACCTACTTTGGCTTTAGAGTATAAGATGATTCCTCAACCAAACACAAGTTGAAATAATAAAACATTAATCTCTCCAACTAGGATGTCTTCCATTAGTTTCTTTTCTTTGTATGAAATAGAGCCCATGTGCTACAATTCATCTCAACAAGACCACTACCACAATGTTGTGAGCATAGTTGCCAAGGGTTTCTGAAATGGGAGGTATGAAACGGGTTTCATAGGTTTCATACAAGTTTCGTAAAATGTTAGAAACGAGTTTCATTTGAGATTTTAAAAAGTACAAAAGTTTTATATGCATATACTATATATTCATGTGACATAAAAAACACAGATTGACATTATTCATTATTCTATACATCGCAAATGAGCATTCAACATAGCATCAATATTTGCATGCATCATGGTCCACTATCCATGCGCAACATCAACTTTAGCTATAAAGGAGACATCAATAGATGCAATCATCACAGATAACAACTCAAGACAAAACTCCGACAATCAATGCCAATATCCATATAAATGTGTTAAATAAATCCATGACAAATGATAATTACAAAAGTCCCAATGCATTTAGAGTATGGCATTTGTGAAAGTTTAAAATAGGTGTTTCATACGTTTATGAAATATCTAGGTATGAAATAAGTTTCCTAACCTTATGAAACGGGTTTCTTGGCAACTATGCTTGTGAGTGAACACAGATAGCAATCTTTTTTAAGCATACAAAATTAGAAAGTTTGAGCTAAATTCATAGATGCAACAACGAATATAAATAAATTCCGCACACACATGTTCATTATTTACTTACCAATGTTAGAGCACAATGTTTTTACCTATCCCATCAAGACACAAGTTGAAGCTATGTCTCACACAACTAAGCAATGGAGCGTGCAAATGAAAGCTTTCAAGCTATAGTGAAAGGTTTCTTAGAAGGTATGAATAAAATATTAAAGCTTGCACAAAGTAGCATCAAGAAGGTACGAGATAGAGACCAATGCTATGTTGACAAATATAGAGAACCTAATTGTTGAGCTAAAAATTAATTACCCACTAATTAGCTCTTTAAAACAACAACAAAACAACAAATTACCAAAAGTTTCATTAAATGGGGAGCGTTTCTAGAGAGTTTCTGTGTCCCACATGCAAAACCCTAATTTGGGAGAATTCTTCCACATCTATAAATAGACAGGCTGCCCACCATTCAGCCCCATCCTTGTGTTGCAAGGTTCAACCATCAGCCCTCTTCCACTAGCTATCCAACCCCCAACGACTGCTACTACATGGTCTACAGCTATCGGCCAGCCTCCCACTACTGCCAGTAATCAGCCTCCATCATCTACATCAGGTCAGTTTTTCTGTTTTCGGCACTTTTCTTCATCAGTCTCTGCTCTAGTTGGTAGTTGCTACACTTGGGATCCGTCTCCAGTGGATGATACACGCCAATACCTTCCTTAGCCTGCTCCCACAAGAGCAGCTAGCTGTTGGACAGCACTACCCTTGAGCATCTTGTACATTCTTTCCTTTAATTACAGCATTGATTCATTCAATTCAATTTCCCTTTCTTCTCTCTTTGTGTTCATGTTTTTGTGTTTTGCGTTTTGAGTTTTGTGTTTAGGGTTTGAGTTTTGCATATCCTTGTTTGAGTCTTTATGTTTCACTTGTGGTCGTACTTTCTATGTTTCCTCGATGCAAACCCTAGCATATCTTCACACTAATATGGAGGAAAGAAGGCATGTTTATCTAAGGGTCCAAAGCAATCTGAAATCATACAATCACAGCAGCATACAAAACTATCTCCTAGGTATTTTGGTCATTCACAACACTTGAGAATATAGGGAACATCACTTTACGAGCTCAAACTTCTTTCCAAATTTGAAATACATCAAGATTTCATTTGATAAAGCTATAGAAAGAGTTGGGTGAGATAATCTAGTCTCAAGGGATGAGAAAAGTGAAGCTATTTGATAAACAATTACTTGCACATTAACTTGAGAGTATATAAGATGTTCGCCATAGACAAATAAGGAATACAATTTGTGAAAGGTGTTTGATAATGTGGGAGGTTTGTTCAAAATAGAGTTCAAAATGGAAATATATAGACACTATTTAGAGAAGGTTTCCCAATTTACAATTAGAAAATCATTCTTCAGAGGGAGGAAGCATCATAAAAATTAATGACATAATTAAAGTGACATTTATGAGGAAACATTAATAGGAGTTGTGACTATATGTATCATAGTATATACACGTGCAGGGCTTAGATGGGTATGATTGTAACCATATATAAAGTACACATTTGAACATGGGCTAAGACCAATTATATCAACCTACTCTAAGCCACATAATATGTGCAAACAAGGGCTAAAGCCAAGTAAGTGGTGATGCAACAAGCATGCATAAACTTACTAAGGATTAGGGTATTAACGAATAAAATAATCTTGCCAAAGGTTGGGAGAGGATTTTGGAGCTCATTCCATACATTTTCTCTTCTCACTCTATTTCACTACTAAATACTAATCTAGAAATCAAACAAGGAATCAGCAATAATCTATCATTGACATAGTTCTACAAGCAGGATGTGAAACATTGTGTGTAAGAGATGCTTCCTCTTACAAAAGCCACGAAGCTAGACTTCTATGGACGTGGAAAAATGTATACAAATGTGTCTAAAGATAACAACAATCTATTTTATCCCATCCAGCTTTGAAGTTGTTGGACCTCAAGAGGGCTTTCATGGCGATTTACGATGCTAGCCAATGGCAATGGTGTGGGACTAATGTAATGGCAGCACAAACCTCCAATGGCATGGAACTGAATTAAGGTGTTCTACCTAAGACAAGGAGCTATTGATAATCGTCTAAGGCTTATCAAAGTAGAGGCATTAGCTGATTGGATAAGAGTGTGTAAATTATAACATTGTGCACCACATTTTACCATCACCTTCATCAAGCATATAGTCATTTGCTCATTTGTATATGTATTTGCTGCATAGTTGGTGTGGCAGTAGTTCTCTTCAGTTCCTTCCCTAGAAAATGTGTGTAAAAAAGAAATCACAGCCTCACTTGTGAAGAAACGCATTTAGCTAACAAACAATTATAAACTACTCTAATCGCGGAAAACATAAACCAATCATACAACAATGCACAAACTCATAAACACAAAACATAATTAGGGTTAGGATATCTCAAAGACAATAAACACAATGAATAATGAAGTGAATGACTACTGAATATACAATGCTCATGCAGCAAACACACTGTGCAGTGAATATTGAACCTCAAACTCTTATATCTCTAAGATCAAGGCAAAGGTTATGAGTTAGAGAGTGTGTCGTACTCCGAACGGATCCCGAAACGCAGCAAGGCAACCTCCGTGTATCAAACAACAACAAGCGTAACCAAAGAGACTAAATCTAGTGCAAATAGATAGTGAGGAAAGAAAAAGACCAAAAACGCAGTTACCTGTGGAGAGAGAAATATTGGGCAACAGCTAGAAGCAATAGACAGCTGTACAGAGAAGTACTGGACGATAGCTAGAAGCAGCAGACAATTGTGCAAGAAGTATAAGCGACAACTGGAGGAGAGAGAAACTTAGCAAACACAGGTTGTGGATGATGGTGACAGTGTGAGACTAATGGCGACAACTCTAGCTGATGATGTCAGTACCAAACGCAAGATGCAAATTGCAGGCAATAGCTTTACAATGTGAGCAAAGGCTGGAATCAAACGCCCAATGGTAGCAGACAACAATGAAAAACTCGGACTACAATGTTCTCAGCCAACGGATGTGGGCGACAGAGATACAACTCCTAAAACCTACAAAAACAAGATTGATAGAGAGTGGTGGACTACAAGCCTATTCATAGAAAGTTTAGGACACCCAAATTAGGGTTTTGCATATGGGACACAATAACTCTTTAGGATCTTGTTTCTTTTTAAATAATAAGGTTTCTTCATTAATTAAGCATGTTTTGGAGTTTTTTAAGTCGGGCTAACGCATTTTTAGCTCAATACTCCCCTCTCACGCCCCAAAATTGAGACATGAGAAATACGCCCTTTTGTTTATTTTTCTTTTACCCTAAGGCATCCCTCCTCAAAGTAGTCAAGGCATTGGGCAAAGGGTACATGTCGGCTACCCAGTGATCTACCAAAACTACAAAGGCAATGGTTATCTTACCAAAGGAGTCCAAGTGATCACCCCGGAGAGGCCATTGCATTGGACCAAGGACACTCAACGACTAACACCAAGAGGCCTAGTATCTACCAAGTCTTGCAAAGGCAGATGGAATCAACAATGGACTATCTTTTTTTGTTTTAAGGGCTTTGTTTTAGTTTGTCATAAGATTTAGCATTAAGTGAGGGTTTCAAATCAGTGTTCATCCCATTGAGTCATTATGTCCCAAAATACAAAAAATAAGGATAGATAGACCCACTACCTTCAAAAACAAGCAAAACAATTCTATACACTACTAGGATAAGTGCCTAGTGATTACCTAAGGGTGTGTGTGTGTGCCAATCATATAGAGAATATGTGAAGAGACAAGCAAGCAAGATAAGCAAAACCAACACATGACCATAGGGAAAAAACTGCTTTAGAAGACTACCATGTGCTATGCTACAATTATGGTGGATCAAGAGTCGACCACTCCAAGGGCGACTAAAAGGGATAAATGTACACAAATGCATGTTTACATTAACAAAATGTCAATGCATCGCATAATGCAAAGAAAGATGCAAGATTGCATGCTCATGCAAAATGTTATGCAATGGTGCCACTTGAACAGTATCCTCATAGGCGAATTGTTCACTTGCCTAAGCGCCCTTTTGGAAGGAGATGTTGCTGGTCTGATTTACAACCATTGGAGGATCTTCTGATGCAACCAAGGGCAAGAGAAGACCAATCAACATCAGGTGACAGCATCTACAGGCAGTTGAGACACGGTAGCAACAATAAATGACTGATTTTCTTCAGTTCTTTGCATCTACAAGCTGTTGAGATAGGGCAGTAACAGTAGATGACAGATTTTCTTCAATTCTTCATGAAGAAAGTCTGAATTTCCTCTCTTCTCAGCATTCTCTCTCATCTCCTAGCCTTTCTACAGCCTTGCTCCAAAGATTGCAACATTGAGATCACCAGAGGTTGAGAAATTTCAGATTTCTTTCTATAAACCCTAATCTGCAGTAGAAATTAGAGTTTAGTAACAACCTCAGGAAGCATGCCAAAAATTGGAAGCTCCAAGACTTGGATTCAACATGGCTGAAGCTGTTTTTAGCCTATTCAAGTGGAGGGACCAATAAATAATTGAATTTGAGGCATTTTCCATCCCCATCAAAGCGAGTGAAGGCCAATTGATTGCCCGAATCAAGGGGAAAATCAGATTAAAGACTTGCTGGTCATCTTGAACAGCAATGGGAGCTGAAATACCGAAAGAGATTGGGAGAATCCCATTGTACATCAACTTCTTCTTCAATTAAGTTAAATAAATACCGAAAGGGACGCCAATTTTGGGGCCAATAGGGTGTCCAATGTCCAAGATTATATGGTAAAGTGTGCATTTTAGTTTTGTGAATTTGTTAATTACTGTAAATAGTGCTTAGTCAAATTATGTACCACTCTATCTGAGGAGAAATGATGGTTTCGGATCAAGTGATCTTTAGGTGGGGAGTGGAAAGGAATCATGGTCAATATCACAAAGATCTAAATCGAAAGAAGGCTCCACAATCCACTGGGCCAAATGATCTCTAGAAAAAGTGGAATCAATTGCTTCTAACTGCGAACTTGAAGGAAAGAGCAACTCCGAGCAGGAGGGGACTCATCAAGTGGGTCCTCAAGAGAGGCAATACATACCTAGGCATAACTAAGTCCACAACAGTAGGATGGGCAGACATTTCTAACAACTCCTCAAGTGAAGAGAGAGCAGAAGAACCAACTGCCATGGAGCAATGGGTATACCCTGCTATCTCAGCTGCGAAGGGTAGGTGCGAGTACCTACACTAGATGGGCTCGAGACATAAATCTTGGGCGGACCGGTGCCCTTAGCCTTTAAACAACGCTCTGCATCAAAGTGATCAGCCTTTGGACAATGTTCGATTTTTCTTTGGGCCATTCTGTCACCCGAGTTTAAGTTTTGATGGAAAAGTTACTTGTGACTCACTAACTTGGTTTGGATTTGGATTGAGAGGTTGAGTTTGCTTGCCCTTCCCTTGCTGCCCCTTTTGAGAAGATGCGACAAAGGCCTTCTTTGTGGAGGATGTCCCATGACACTGATCAAAAAATTGAGCGTAACGCAATAGTTGACACTCGATTTCATAGAACGTAGGCATCTGAGGATATGAGGTCAATTGCTGTACAAAATGAAAATATTTCTGCGGTAGCTTATTAAGAAACAATGTAACCTCATCATCAAGGGATTTAGGGACCGCAGTAATTGGGAACTCAATGAGTAAACATTGATACTCAACCAACTTGACCTTCGCGTCATCCTTATCCGTTACGGTTAAGTTGATGTGAGTTCGAACTCGCGTAGCATAGCTCTCAACGAGATGGGCCCAATGCTTGAAGGCAAGGTCAAAGTGTTGGAGCAATAAGTGAGATTCATGAAAAAACATTGCATATCAACTCAAAGATGGCTATGACATTTCTGCTTTTCCAAAAAAGAAAAACCTCATATGGATGTCAACGGGGGTCAAGCTGAGGTTATGTACAAAAGCTAGATTTCTTTGGTATTCCTCCTCATATGATGAGTTAGTATTTTGTATGACTTGCAATCCGTTAGCTGAAGTCGTACATAAATGAGATTTATGCAATTTGAGCTGCATGGGATGAATTTAGAAAGCTCTAAAGGAAGAGTATTTCATAGAAGATGTAGGATTAATTACTCGCAGGACTTTTAGGGAGTGGGTTGTGAAAGCCAATAAAGGGCTTATAACTATAGAGCTTTTGCATGAGTTTGAGCACTAGAATGACCAATTGAATAGTATAGAGTAGCACACTCTAGAATTTCAAAAGATAGAGTTGTTTTTATAGGCAATGACCTTGCAATGCAATTGAGCTTAGGAGAGCTCCTTGTCCGTTCCACAAACCTTGGGAATCCAATACATACCTCATCAAATTGGACCAAGTGGAAAATTTCGACCCATTAAAACAAGTCTTGTCTGAAAAAGCATGCTTGGCGGATGAGGATGAATGGGAAACTTCCGAGGGGGGGAGATAGATGAGTAGTGTAGAATACAGAGGTGGATAGGGTGGAGGAGGAGGGAGTTACATGGAAATAGGTTGTGAGTGTCCAATGGGCGCCGATTTATGTGGAGCATAGTAATATGGAACGAGAAATGGGAACAGAGACAGGGACGGCTAAAAGCAAGGAACGGGGACAGGGGATGGGACGCGGGAGGGAATGAGCATTTGAAAATGTATGCATGTGATGTGGTGGATGGATGTGTGGGCATAAACACAACGTGTAGATTGCAAGTGATAGCTCCAGGGTACCAAGCGACAGCTTCTGGATGTAGGCGACAACTCCAGGATGCAAGCGAAGGCTAGAATCATGCACCAGATGGTAGCAGACAACAATGGGAAGCTATGACCTCGATGTCCTCCTCAAATGGGGTGTGGGCAACAAAGCTACAGCTCCTCAAACCTACAAAAACGAGATTGAGACAGAGTGGTGGGCTGCATACCTATTTATAGACTCAACAAAGGGTTCCTTAGTGAGGCCCAATGATTGTGAAGTGTCATTAAAATGACAATGTCTCCATCAACAATCATCATGAGGATCCTTCTCAGTCATTCAATAGGTGGTTTCATATCATCAGATCCAATAGCTTGAGAAGGAGCTGTGCAATACTTATAGACTATCTTTGGACCAACATTCACTTACTGCATAACAAGCATATGCAACCTGCTCAGCATATCATTGAGTAGCTGCTTGACCACAACTCAGGCCTCTACCCAAGCATCTAATGAAACCTGATCACTGGCCTGATTCTCCTCCTAGTCTTTTTCAACAATTAAGGGGTACAACAATTTTATGGTGCTGTTAACAGCAGGGGGGAAAAAAAACCCAGGGGTTTTTTTTTGTGGCGCGCGGGTGAAGAACTACATTCAGTTAAAACAAGAGAAATGCTAAAAACTTGCCTGAGATACAGAAGGCTACCCTCTATCTCATAGCTGCAGTACTATGTGAAAAGCATGCACTTTACAAGAGCCTTCATACAAAGAAACAGAAGGGACAAGTTGCAGAAATGCATGCCTTGACCACAGTAAAATGTGGAAGAGTGGGTTTTTTCCAACAGGCCAAGCATGGCTATGTCAAAAGGAGATAAAACTCAAAAGGGCAACCAAAGTGCACAGCTATTAGTTGCCAACACCGACATGGCAGCCTCAGTCAATTGCTGAGACTGGCTTCCATAGGCAACATTCTTGGTTGGAACATTGGTTTGTAAAAACTGCACTGAAAGTGCCTGCTGACTTATGAGGCTTTTTAAGGAAAGAGATCTGATGACAACCTTATGATGTATAAGGTTCTAAGAGTCTCAATCACTGACTAAGAAACTGAAATAATAAAGAAATAACAACATCTAGCCTTACAAACGTCTTGCCTAGGAAAATGCATATTATAGCCTTTGTTTGACATAGAACCTATTAAAGAAGGCACATTAGACAGGAGTTCAGCAATCAGATCACTTGCAGCGCTTTTCAAACAGCCAGCATGCCTGAAGCAGATTTTAAGTTGAGATTTTTCCTAGGTATTTCTCATCCAGAAGTCTCAGGTACAGTTGAAGCAAATCTAAAAATTCCCCAACTTGAATTGCTGAAATCTAGATAAGCTGTCATTAATCAACATCTCAACAACCCCCCAACAGCATCACAATCAGTTCACTGTAGAAGTCTTGAGTTACCAGGATTTGCAAGTGTAAGAACAAGATCCATGGTTGGATTCCGAGCAGCAACAGCCAAGGCAAGGGCTCCACCTAATGAATCTCCAACTAGATAGATAGGCCTTGATGGATGTTTCTGTGTTTCATCCTTCAGTGTGCTCTCAACAATTGCAATAAGCCCTGCGAAACAGTTATATTAATACTACCATACCTCCTAGTTTATCAAGAAGTCTGAAACAAAAAATCTTTTAGAGCATGACTTTCAGATAGGACATAACATCATATTGAAGTAAATTGATAAAGTAAAGCATTCTGCAAAAATCTCAAGCACAATACTTCCAGAGCCCACTCTGGAATGGCCTAGCACTCCAAAAGCATATGTCAGAGATAATTTACAGCTACATATGTCAGAGATAATTTACCACTAGAACAAAGATAGCATTTGAGCACAAGAAGTAATATTAGCAATAATGCTAGCATGCTGTGAGTTACAGCCAGATGCAGCTGTTGAAGTCATCTAAATGAGAGTGCATACAATTCAAAGTCTAACCAGCCAACCATCACATATTGGCCTGAAGCTGTGCTGCTGGAATCTTTTCATTTCATTTACCCAAACTGTTCACTTTTCAAACTTCAAAGAAACTCAAAAACACAAATTCATTTTACTAGGGATACATAGAGACTGTTTCCTTTAAGTTGTAGCATGATCATTGCAAGGGAAATGACATAAAGCGCCTATTCAACGTGGCTTATCCATCTTACAAAAATATGTTGTTAACAACACAATCACATTTTCAATAGTGCTGTGCATATAGACTTGAGGGGAAGAGAACTCTCCTTACAATTTGAGCCCATAAGCCTACTCCAGCAACAAGAAGACTTCACTGATCTTTTTGGCTGCAGTCAAGCATCGACTACTTCTATCACATGGCTATGACACAAACACAAGTATGACCAGAGAATGCATGAGGCTATGATGCTGGAAATTATTCCAATTTGTGGCAATCTCCTGAAGTCCACAGAGTCCCAAAAAAGTAAGGACCCTTTGTCACCATCTGTTCATGGTCTGAGATGAAATAGAGATGATTTGCTATATATCCTCATAGCGACGAGCAGATCCCCTATCAGTGATCCAGGCAAATATATTTCAAGTCACTTCGTCTGCCCTTGAAGGCCTTTAAATACTATCTTGAAAGCCCTCCTAGCCAAAGGGGATATCCAAGTCTCCTCTACGGTGCCATATCTACAGCAAAGGACTATCCTACCAGAGCCAAGCCAAAAACCCAGCACTAGATCTTCTAGGACAACAAGCACAAAAATAAAGATTTCTACCCTCTAAACCTATCTCGTAATCTCCTCCAAAATTCCATGCTCAACAGCTACATGATGCTCTATATAAGTTGATGCCCCACAAAGGATGCCTAAATTGTACCCATCTGAATCATCCTCTATCATTTGGTCATGTAACCAAAAAAGGAAATGTCTAAGGAATCCTTGTTTTAAAAATCTTCCCATGACCACCCTCTTGGAGCTCTCTTCATATGAAAAATATACAATTGCATCACTTCTTTTTTGAGTAGAAGCACTCTCTTTTCACTACAGAAAACCACCTGAAGAATCTCTATAGATGGTAGAAGCAATGGACAAGATACACAATAGCAAATCCAACCAAGTGCTAGATGCCCAAGCCAGGGTACTGCTGAGAGAGGGGGACGGACACACAATGTGGTGTTTCGGCCAAAGGGCAATAAAAATTTTATGGGTAGAAAACCCTAATTGCAACCTAAAATGTTGAGGCAAACTAAAAGTGTCCAGCCACAATGGACAAAATGACCAAACCACCCACAAACAGACAATGAATGTCGAAGCTCTATGATCTCCCCCACTAACTCGATGACAGGGCTCACAACCCAAAGACGTACGACATGTACTGCTAAGAATAGTACAATGTCTTTTGTCTAATTTGGCATGTTGTAAGGAAAGCTCTCTTTTAGAAACAATTTGGATCTAGTTTTGCTTGAGGCATCAGAGCAACATGCTCATAGGGTGAAAGACTATAGGTAGTTGCAATATGCCCAATCAAAGAAAACGTTCCTATGTGGAAGATTCACCATGTTACAAGTGAGGTGCCAAAGGATGCATTTGACAAGTTTCAATCAAAGGCCAAAGAGCTTGATGGAAGTCTTATTGCATAACAAATATTGGCACACAAGGAAAAAAAATTATAAGTAAAGAATTAACAAATTCTAACAACCCCCCTGCAATGCCAATGTGATGGAAGTACAAGAAGATCAATCACCAAAGGGTAATAAGTTTGAGGACTTTTGAAAAACCTCAAACTTCTCACGAGGAAGAGCTATGGTGAAAATATCGGCAACACTCTCCTATGTAGGGATGTACATCAAGCAGATCTCTCTTGCATAGCATCTCTCTCTGACATGATGGTAATGTACCTCAACATGTTTCATGTGAGCATGAAACACAAGACTCCGTGCCACTACAATAGCACTCTTGATTGTCAAAAAGAATGGGTGTAGGACCCTCCAAAGAAATCTATAGATCAGCCAACAATCTACACAGCCATATGGATTCCACTCTTATGGTGAAGGCTGCCCTGTACTAAAACCTCACAAGATGAGGTAGCCACTATAGGTTGTTTCTTACTTAGCCATGAAATGTATGAACGGCCCAAAAAGAAAGTCTCCTAGTAGACTCCCTAGTGTCTAAATTACCAGGCCAATTTGAATAGTTGTAAGCCTGTAAGTGCAAGTCTCTCCTGTGGAAAATAATAAAGCATATGACTGAGTATCTTGCAAATATCTGAAGATCTGCTTGACAGCTTGCAAATGAACTATCCATGGGCTGTGCATAAACCTACTCACCTGAGATACTACATATTGTATGTCTTGATGTGTGTTGCAAAGGTAAACAAGACAACCCGCAACACGGCTGTAAATTGCAACATCACATATCTCTTCATCTCCTAGTTATTGATTGTTGGTTGTCTCCTGCCTAGGAATGCATGCAAGAAGTGTAGGTAGTTACTGTGCATTTTCTTTATTTTTCGCCTTCATATGTGCATTCCTAGGCCAGTTATTGCCTTCCACAATCTATCTACACTTATTAGACATTGTCACTATCATTTGGGATTTTTCCAGGGCACCCCTACTATTTTTCTTGCATTTTTCTTTAGTGACCAGCATTAAATGCTGGTTGGCCAGCTTTTTCAGCACCTGCTGGTGCTGGTTGGCCAGATTTGGGCATTTATAGCTATTTATAGCCAGGCCTCTACTTGGCAAATGCACATACTCTTCAGTCTTCAATCTTCTCTTGCAAGTGCACACTCCAACTCTCTGTTCTTGGTGCTGCCATCATCATCAGCCTAATCTGGTTCCCTCACTGATACTTTGGGCTACATGTAGGGACTGATCAATCCATCATCATTATGTCAGCATTCTTCTTCAGTTAGTCCAATATTCTTCCTTCATCTTCTGCTTTCTCTCTCTCTCCCTCTCTCTCTCTCTCTCTGTGTGCTTCTCTCTGTGTTCGTGTTTCTCTTCCATTGCGCACTCACATGGTATCAAAGTAAGTGAGGACACAGTCTAGAGATTTCTTGCAGAAAAGCAGGTTTTCATCGTGGAGCAGCAGCCCACATCAGCAACAGCACCTTGTCTACAATTTACAACAATTCAATGCTTACACTACTGCACAACCCCATATGCCTCGATATGCACGTCAGAGTGCAGCGATGCGGAAGCGTAGGACAAAGACTGTGAGAGAGTGAACACAGAGAGAAGAGAGAGAGAGAGAGAGAGAGAAAAGGAGACAATGTAAACGCAGAAAATCTGCAGTGTAGTATGCTATATAAGAGTGCAGAAATACACAAGGGGGCAGAGGAAATATCTACGTATGTCTCCAACTTGATGACCTCGATCTCCGTCAGCCCAAGCACAGTCTGTCTCAGCCAACAGATCTTCAAGATCAGAATCTGAAATCACTGAAGAATGAATAATCAAGTGTGCCACAAGAACCGGCTATAAATAGCCAAGAAATAATAAATAACAGCATCAGGTCAGCTGCAGCCGACAGTAGAAAACTGGCTGACTGTGCAGTCCGACTGCACTGCTAACATGGCACTAATGACGTGGCACCTCCTCTGCCATACTGTGCTGACGTGGCACTGACTGTCCAGGAAATGACTGGCTAACACCCCCTCTCAGATCCTAGACGAGTGAAAAGACTGAGGGATCTGGAATGTTGCCGAAGAAGAGCTTGGGGAAGCACCTTCGTAAACAAATCTACAAGATTATCCTCTGTCTTGCAATACTCCACATCAATGGTCCCATCCAGAAGTTTCTCCCGAATGAAATGATATTGGATCTCAATGTGCTTGGGCATGGAATATTGGATTCCGTACCAAGGCAATGCAACTCTCATTGTCGCACCGCAGAAGAGTAGGACAAGTCTGGGGGCAGCCAAGCTCCTCCAACAATCTCCGAAGCCATACTACCTCACATGTGGTGGAAGACGCAGCCTGATACTCCGCCTCAGTAGAAGAAAGGGCTACCCTGGGCTGCTTCTTGCTACTCCAAGAGATAACGCCTGTACCCAAGATAAAACAGTAGCCTATAGTAGACCATCGATGGTCCACATCGCCAGCCCAATCCGAGTCACTCCAACCTGCAAGAACCAGATCGGAAGCATCTGTACCTACGGGATAAGAAATCCCTAAGTCAGAGGTCCCCCTCAAATACCAAAGAATCCTCATGGCAGCCTGCCAATGCACCTATTTGGGTTCTGTCATGAACCCTGCCAAAAGACCCACAGCAAAACAAAGATCAACACGAGTATTGAGAAGCCAAATCAAGGATCCAATCAACTGATGGTAGCGTGAAGCATCCATCATGGGAGAGTCTGAGTGTGAAGTGGCCTTCCAATTCGAATCCATAGGAGTAGTAATGGGCCGACAAGTCTCCATCTCAAAAGTCACCAAGAGCTCCTAAATATACCTCTGCTAAGAGATGAAAATCCCTCTCTGAGACCGATAAATCTCATGACCCAAGAAGAAATGAAGAAGCCCCAAATCCGTCATCTCGAATGCCTGATGTAAAGCTATCATGGTCTCTCGGACCTTCTATGCATGATCCCCTGTCAAAATCAAATCATCAACATACAACACAAACAACACACGATCAACCTCGGAAGTGTGCACATAAAGCTGCGGATCGGCCTTGGAGCGCCAATATCCCAACTTCGACTAAAGAAACGAGTCAATCTTCTCATTCCATGCATGCGGAGCCTACTTGAGGCCACACAAGGCCTTCTTCAACCTGTAAACTTTCCCACGCGAGGATCCAAAGCCAGGAGGCTGCTCAACATAGATCTCCTCCTGCAAGTCACCATTCAAAAAGGCTGACTTCACATCCAACTCATAAACAAGCCATCTCCTATGGCCAGCCAAGGCAAGAACAGCTCGAATAGTCGCTATACGAGCAGTGGGGGCAAAAGTATCATGGAAATCAATGCCTAGGCACTGAGCAAAACCTTTAGCAACAAGGCGAGCCTTATGCTTGTCCAAAGAACCATCACTAAGGTACTTGGTCTTGAAGACCCACTTGACACCAATCACCTTCTTGTGAAAGGGACGAGGCACAAGAGACCAAGTGCCATTCCTCTCAATAGCCTCCAACTCGGCTTCCATGGCCTTTCACCAATGATCAGACTGCAAAGCCTCCTTCACTGAAGTGGGCTCTTGATCCTGCATAACACCAGTAAGCAAACAATAGTTGGAGCAAACAAGCTCCGAAGAATGTGCATGATTCCTCCGTGACCTCCGCGGACCATCCTGCGGTTCCCACTCCTCAGAGACCCCCTCGATCCCTGAATCGTGGAGGGTGTCATGGGCCCAACGAGGAGGATGAACCTCTCCCCATCGCTCTCCATCTACTGAAGACTCAGGAACATCCACCAGTGGAAGCTCCCTAGGGGTGGCCAGTGGAAGAGAAGACTCTGAATCCGAAGAAGAATCTCTATCAAGAGGCTCTAGCTCCAAAGAAACTGTCTCAAGAGCCCAACTCTCCCCTGGATCTCCAAGGACGGGGTACTCCTCACCCCTCTCTCTGGCCAGTACTTCCACGAACCGCACATCTTGGCTCATGTAGACATCCCGCTTAACGGGATCAAACAAATGATAACCTTGGGATTGGGAGCTATATCCAACAAAAACCTATCGTCGGGAAGCCGCCTCGAACTTATCACGCTACGTCTTCGGAATGTGCACATAAGTGTCACACCCAAAGATCCTGAAATAAGAGACATCAAGCTTAGTCCCGAAGTAAGCCTCAAAAGGTGTCATCCTGTCAACGGCTGAAGTGGGAGATAGATTAAGGATGTGAACTGCGATAGCCACTGTCTCGGCCCACAAGAACCGAGATGTATGTCGGTGCTCCATCATGGTGCGTGCCATCTCGATCACACTTCGGTTCTTCCGCTCCAAAATGCCACTCTCTTGGGGAGTGTTGGTGTTAGCAAACTCCAAGTGAATGCCCCTATCTGCACAAAAACGGGCAAACTTATTAGACATAAATTCACCTCCCTTATCTGAACGCAAGGTCTTCAGTCACCGGCCAAAACGGTTATCCTAAAAAAGAAGCCAATCCTTGAAATGAGAGAAAGCCTCTAACTTCAAAGTCAAGAAATAGGCCCAAGTCATCCTATTGTAGTCATCTACGATCAACATGAAATACAAGCTCCCCTTCAAGCCTCGTTCCTCATCAGGCCACAAAGATTCGTAGATACAAGCTCCGTGGGTGAAATAGACCGCCTAGAAGCTTTCTTGGGAATCGTATCCCGATGTAGTTTCCCACGAATGCAGGAGACACATGGCTGATGGCCCACCACTATGTCCAGCAAGCCACGGACAAAGGACCCTCACGACGCCTTCCGAAGGTACTCGTAGTTCAGGTGGCCAAACCGGGCATGCCATAGCTCGGCCTGTGTCTGAGAAGTAAGAAGAAGAGAAGTAAGAGCTGAAGAAGACTTCAATTTGTGGACTCCATTCTCCTCATACCCTACAGAGAGAACCTTCCTCGATCCACGATCAAGGACTCGAACAACATGACTGTCAAACTCCACCAAGAGGCCAAGAGCACAAATCTTATAAACCAAAAGTAAATGATACCCCAATCCTGGCACATGCAATACCTCAGAGGTGTGGGTACCACCACGTCCATCTGGAATAAGCTGCATCTCACCCCACGCAACAATAGACACAGAAGAGCTATCTCCAATGAGAATCTGCCAACGCGAAGATCACAAATGGGCAACACCAACGGAATAAGGAGTCGTGCCGTGAGGCACCATTGTCCACAATCCACTCTCGAGCCTGGGGAGCTGTCATCGCAGCATCAGAAGTTGTCGGTGTAGAGTTCTCAATGACTGCTAAGTGTAGAAAAGCAGCTGATGAGAGTGCAACCACCGCTACAGAGTACTTCGTGTCCTTCTTCTTGGTATCCTTCTTGTCTTTGTCGGGGCAATCCTTCTTCCAGTAACCGGTCTTTCCACAAATATGGCAAGTTGATTCCTTCTTGTCTTTCTTGGATTTGTTGTCCTCCTCCTTTTGGTCCTTTCCCTTCTTCTGACTGGCTAGACCAACCAATGCCTCTGATTTGGAAGCATTCTGCCCTTTCAGTTGTTCCTCCTGGTCCAAGACCATAGGAACCAACTCTTTCCACTAAAGAGTCGACTCCCGCCCTGAAGCAATAAGAGCAGAATAAAAAGTATCGAATCGTGGCGGCAACTGGGATAGTAAAGTGATCGCCATGTCTTCGGAGGAAATAGGCTTCCTCGCATTTCGAACCTGCATCTGAAGCTGTCGAAGCTTGTTGATATGTTCCCGAAGCGAAGAAGACTTATTCACGGACAAAGTCCATATCTGCACCTCCAAAGAAACCCTCTTCATCAGGGTCATCCGATTGTACATCTGGTCGAGCTCCAGCCATATCTCACAAGCCACCGTCAAGTGCTCGATGTGAGCTATCATGGCTGTGGTGCAAGACAAAAACAGAAAAGATGGATTCCTAGCATTCACTTTGTCCCAATGAGATTGGGCCTTGGTCAACTCCACATGAGCATTGGAAGACTCCATCACCAGGGCCTGTTTATCTCCTCCATCACCAGTTCCGCCAAATCATAAGACTCTAAAATGGCCAACATCATCACCCGCCATATGCGGTAATTGTCACCATTAAGCTTTTGATCCGTTGGAAGAGCCAGTAGGACAGGCACCTTCCTGTCCATGATCGCCTGAAACTCCAAATCAGTCTCTGTAGACATGTTAACCTGCAATACCTGCACAAACGCAAAAAACAGCCCCCTCTGACTGTGAAAACGCAACCTTCTAGGACTGATTCCTCCACTGCCCAAACCTTCTTCACTCACCAGAGGCGATAAAAAGGTAAAATATGCAATGGAAGGCCTCAAACACTGCCTTCCTCCCCTTCGAACAGCAATAACCTGCACCAAATTCACCGATTAGACTCCTTTCCTGCATGCCCATACTCGCTTCAGCCTTGATCCAATGCACAGCCCTCCCACTCGCCCTCGAAACCTGGCAACGCAGCCTTGTGTCGCGTTGAAATCTCCTCTTCAGATAGGTTCAACCCTCAGTCAGTCCATCTTCACCGCTCTGATACCATGTCAGAGTGCAGCGATGCGGAAGCGTAGAACAAAGACTGAGAGAGAGTGAACACAGAGAGAAGAGAGAGAGAGAGAGAGAGAGAGAGAGAAAAGGAGACAGTGTAAACGCAGAAAATCTGCGGTGTAGTATGCTGTATAAGAGTGCAGAAATACACAAGGGGACAAAGGAAATATCTGGATATGTCTTTGACTTGATGACCATGATCTCCGTCAGCCCGAGCACAGTCCGTCTCAGTCAACAAATCATTAAGTTCAGAATCTGAAATCACTGACGAATGAATAATCAAGTGTGCCACAAGAACCGGCTATAAATAGCCAAGAAATAATAAATAACAGCATCAGGTCGCCTGCATTAAAATGCAGCCAACAGTAGAAAACTGGCCGACTGTGCAGTCCGACTGCACTGCTGACGTGGAAATGGCACCTCCTCTACCGTACTATGCTGACGTGGCACTGACTGTCCAAGAAATGATTGGCTAACAATGCATCTGCAAGAGAGCGGCAGACATAACTCCTCTCTTTCTTCGCTCTTTCTTGGACCAAGAGTCAAGTTGGTGGCTGCAAGACCTCTGGTGGAGTGACATAGCTAATGGTGGCTAGGCGAAACCCACACGCGTTCAACTCTGATACCTAAAGTTGAAAACTGAACCAGCTATGGAGGAGAGAGAAACGAGAGAGTAGGAGTAGATAGTGTGAGCTGAAATGATAGAGCATACTTGCTAAGATAGACTAAACTCCTAACTCAACTAAAGTTAGCTAACCATAGAACTAACTCTAAATGTGGTGACACAATTTATTTACTTAGTTGTGTTCACACTACAAAGTAACTAACTAAAACATTGGGCATTGCCCATAGAATTGGCAAATTCTAATAGGTTTTGGATCAATTCATGTGTAGAATAGGTTTTGGACCAATTCATGTGAAAGGTCTCTCTTAACATCATACTTAATCTAGACATCCATAGAGCTATCTATTAGCAAAGTCTATTGAGCTAAATTATCATTAGCTTTCATTAACCAGCCCCAAAACTCAAATTAGTTAATTAATTTTAACTATTTCTTTTAAACAAACACGGTTTGAGAGAGTTTTAGTGTCCCACATGTAAACCCTAATTTGGGAGGCCCCAAACTTTCGGTAAAAAGAGCAGCCTGCTCTCCCACTCAGTCCAATCTCATTTTTGCAGGTTTCAACTCCCAACCTTGGCATCTTCTATCCCACAAGTTCAGGAGACACATGAGTCTAGTATTGCGGGGCTGGACAGGGTTTCATTGGGAAGGAGATTTTGATCTTCAATGTGATCAACAACAGGTTTCTGCTTTCTACTTAGTGCAGGTACTATCTCATAGAGAAGCAAGAAACGATCAATAGTTGCCGTATCTTCTATTAAGGCTGAGTACTGCACAGCCTCATCTGCCACATGTAAACATGGCTTTGGAGGATGTTGGAAGAGCTTGAATATCCTCAAACTCAAGCTATCACTCTCCTATGTGACAATAAGAGTTGCATAACTCTTGCACGGCACCCGTTGTTCCACACATGGACAGAGCACATCAAGATCCAATACCATTTCATCCAAGAGATCTTGGATGGTACAGTTAAGGAGGAGTATTGCAAGATGAAAGACAACTTGGCATATCTCTTCACCAAAGCTCTTTCCCATGCCATTCTACAACACCGTTCCAAATCCAGGCAGGCAGGCTAGCATGGGCAGGGACTGGCAGGCAGACAGTTTCAGTTAGCCAGAGCAGCACAGGCAGGCAGCGCAGGGCAGGCGGACAGATTTGCAGGTAGTAAGCAGGGTCTGCCCAGTCAGACCGTGCAATTGGCCTGCCATATGGAAAGTCCAACCTGGTGCTGACCAATGCAGCTGGCTGACCAGTCTGACCAATTCAGTTGGCTGACTGCTACACTCTCTCTCCTCATTTTCCACCTATTTATAGGCTGCCTACTGGTCATGTTGTAGCTCAGTTTTGTACCGAGAGTGTGAGGTTCTGGGTGATCATACACACGCACAGCCTTTTGTACTCTTTCTGCCCCAATTGATTCACTGTTCAATTCATCTTCTCAGCATTCTCTTTATCTCTTTCACTCTCTCTTCTCACTGTGTTGAGCATTCACAATCGGTCCATGCATACACTTCCACATCACTGCACCTACCTGTCAATCTTGAATGCAATTTTGCATGATGATTAGAATCATAGGCTGACCTAGACGTCATTCTACTCTTGACATTTGAAAATCTTAAGAAACTTTTTTTTTTTGACATGTCCATAGTCACTGATCGAATAGCAGATCTGATCTCTACCAGCAATATTGAAATCATCAAATTTCATATATACATCAAACAAGATCAAATACCATGACATTTATGATAACTAAATTTGAAAGTTCAACATTAAAGAAAAAAGGAAGTAGCAGAATGACCTTCAACAGGTGTACGATCAAGGAATGGAATATGTAAACATCGAACTTCAAACAACCTGTAGTTGCCAAAATTAGAGAAGGAAATATGCTTCTAGAAGATCCAAGTTGCAAAGCAAGTCTGGCACAATACAAAAAGACCAAGATCTCTCACCATATTTTCTACTTCACTGAAATTTCTCTACTTCTCATAATCATCATCTCCTTGACCATAAGAGCAATGGACAATCAAAATTGAGGCATCTGTTTTACCATAACTTTTGTCTAGCTGCATACTAGTCCTTTCTAAATCACCGTCACACAAAAGTCCACCTAGATTAGTATGAGTTGAGGTTAAACCAACTACTTATCATGACAAATTTGTCTTGAACTCTATTTCAGCAGAACCACGCTACTCTTATGCATAAGAGCCTCTGTCCTCAAAATGAAGTGTTTAATATAGTCCTACCAGCCCACTTCTAGCATTGAGAGACCTTATACTAATGAAATTCCTAAAAGAGGACATTATTAAGTGTTTGTAAGGGCAATGAATTGGCACCAAACCCTCTACAAGCATCAGGAACACTCTTTGAAGAACTCATGTTCCAAAAAAAACGAAATGCAGCAAGCCCCACATTCACCTGCTTGTCTCTTGGTTCCTATTGGCAAATGAATTGTAACCCACTGCCCGCCTCTCAGGGTCTCAAACTTGCAGAATGCTAGTAGAACTAGTGGAAAATATTGGATTGAGCTGCCACAGAGTCACCGAACTGCTACAAGGGTTTCTTAAATAGCTATTCGGTTGTGGAAGCATCTCTGCTACTGATGCTAGAACTGAATTAGGGCTGTTGAGACTGAAACTGGAAACTGGAACTCCACTTGATCTGTGAGAGTAGACTACTGCAACTACACCCAGGTACAACTGAGGCTGGAACTCCAAAAGTTGCCTGGATACAAGAGTCCGAATGTACAATTTGATCATCAGAAGGAGCCACACAGGATTATCACTTCTTTCACCCCTCAACAATCTATAATATCTGTCTGTGAGATTTGCCGAAGTCTGCTTGTTAGGTCTTAAGGAAGATGCCTTGGAGACTGCAATTGGGTAGGACCAGGCCAGTTCAATACACTGCAGGCAAAAAGAAAGAGGAACTACGGAGCTGCACCTGAAAAAGAAGTTTTTTTTTTTGGTTTTGGGGGGCCGGTCGGGGGGTTGGCGCGGGGGCGAGGAATAAGTCCCAAGCAGAGTGTGTCATCATAGTTCTATTGAGAGATAATTCCTCTAGATGGTGAAGCATGACAAGTAGCTCCTCATGAATTTCAATTTCTTTATAATCCTGTTTTCAAAGGCCAATGAATCACATTATTGATTCACAACAGGTCCAAATGCAGTTCTGAAGATACCAAGTCCAATCTTTTGCTGCCTTCATCCAATTAGCAGATGGCAATCCGATCACCAGTTGTGTTTCCTTCATTAATAGTTTTCAGGAAATGTTCCACAGATTTTGCATGCATCTAGTATTGGCCCAATTACATGACATCCTCTTCTATGGGCTTGTGCTCAGTTTCTGGCTTGTCTATACATTATGGAGATTCAACCAACCTTCATGATCAGTTCTGTTGCATTTTTCCATACCGGATCCTGCTTATGTCTGGTATGCCCACCTCAGTTTCAAGAGCCTGTATTTGCTGGTATTAAAACTCATAGCTTGCTATAAATCTGGAACATTTGATTTTAGTGACATTGTCTGCTTCCATTGCCATAGGACATGCTGGTTCCTCAACCATGGGCAGCATACTGCACAGTTGCACCTGCTCCAAACACAGTTCTGAGTGTGAACATGTGCCTGCAGCTTGCTTTCAGGTGACTTTCTCTCAGCTTTCCTAATCAGATTGCAATCCCACTCTCCAAAGTTCAGTTTTCAACTTAGCCACTCCAGAAGAAGATAGACCACTAGGCAAATGATTTTGAAGCTGTAGTTACAGCTTTGAGCAATAAAAAGAAGCAACTACTCGAGCTAACATATTAGCAAGAGTGTTGCAAACATGAGGAACCCATGGTGGCCCACCTAATGAGGTGGTTCCCACTGTGTAAGAAAGGTAAAGACAAGGTGATTTGCTGTACACATTATTGCATCTACTTCTTGGATAACAGTTCTGTATTATAAACACCAAGCTTGAAAGTACCGCCAGCTTTCACCAGACATCTCTCCCTTCCTCTCTTGGGAGGATTATGGACAGTAGGCAGCAGGTAGCAGCTCTTAATTTGGTGCAAGGAGTGGTGGGCCCTGTAATCTGCATGCCTGGTTCTAACTTGGGCTACTGTTTTCACCTATGCTGGAAAAAGCTCCGTTTTAGCCAAATGGTGACAGTGGTTATAGTACAGAGAGCTTTGGTGCTGATGTCATCTCCTAACGGACCAATAAATGTGTGGCTGGAGAAGCATCCCTGCTACCTGTCAGATCCATGTGCCTGAAATGATGATTGGCAAAGATTGGTGGAGATCCTTACTCTGCCGTGCTGCTGTCATCCATGTGCCCGGGCTGTCTATCAAAGCACACATACACGTCTTTGTTGTAATGCCCAAGAGCAGACATAGCTAACTCGTTAGGTAAGTTTATACATCAGACAAAAATGATTCCTTTTTGTTGCTACACAAATCATTTGAGCTAGTCCGTTACAATTGTCCTCCCTCCGACATTTCTTAGTTTTTCTTTCATAATAAAATAACGAAGAAACAACCAAAGGCAAGCTGAGAAGACGTGATGTACAACATTGTTGCTAATGTTTGACCTTCCAAAACCACGCATGATGCAGGTGAAAGAAAATTACCGCCCCAAGCTTTCATGATGTCTGATTAGTCCAAGACCAGTGCCATCCATGCCTGCATCAATGTGATGGAAGTATTAGAAAAAGGTGGCACTCTCACACAATTAATTCAGCTCTCCTCTCTCTGACACACACACCTGGGAGGAACAAAAGCAATGGTGCATCATCAGGAGGGCAGCCACATTCTACGGGACAGAACCAGCGCGGAGGGCCACTGTCCGGTCTGGCAAAGTCGGGAGCACGAGCCATGTAGTCTTGGACACCGCGCAGCTCAGCGCGAAGCTCCACCAGTCGATAAGGTGCCTGCGAGCTGTGCTCCCAACCGTCCAGTGCCTCCGCCCCGTGCATGGCACCATTCCCTGACCGAGTTTCAGCACCAACTGCTCCATTATCATCCTTCCCATCAGAAAGCCTAGGCCCTTCAGGCTGCTTCGCTAAGTCTTGGCCCTCTGCAGCCGCGAACGCTGCAGTCAACTGCAACACTGGCTCTCTCCTCTTGCGACCTCCATTGCTGGAAGGGGAGCTTGTTGAAGCTGCTGCACCTGGTATCTCCTTATGGAAGAAGGCTTGGAGTCGTCTGCCAAGGGGGGGCGATCCGTGGGCGAAGGGGAGGGTGTGTGGCGAGAGGAGGGAGGTATGGGCGGCTCCTTGGAGGAGCACCTCCACCATGGCTGGGATGCAGGATGGAGAGCAATTGGGTTGGTAGACGGACTGCAGAGGTACTGTGTTTCTGTGATTGAGAGAGAGGCGCAGAGAGGGAGAGGGAGAGACAGAGACAGGGAAACAGTCGTATGTAAGTTTGCAAGGATATAATTATGTTATGTTACATTATATTATCTGAGTGTTTTTTTTCAAGGGAGAGGGGGAGTGTAAGAAGACTCAGATCCTCTCCAATCATTCTGACAGCTACAAGACTGCAGTGTTTCACATTCATTTGGCGTCAAACTCTATTTGTTGTTTTTCTTTTCTTTTTTTTTGTTTTTCTTTTCTTTTTTTTGTTTTTCTTTTCTTTTTCCCACCCATCAGTTTCCGACTCATGAGACCTTTTAGCACCCACCGCATTATGAAAACTTTCTGTTGTCTTTTTCTAAGCGGGGCCCGCGCCTCCCTTTTGTCCACACGCAAGTCCACGCCTCTTATCGTGACACGTGTCCCCTTGCTCCATTCATCATTCCATCATTTTCTTGTATGAGCATTATCATCATTACATTATTACTATAACTATCATTATATCAGTAATCGTCAATCCCAACCATATAGGTTAATGTTCCAGAGAAAACCGTTTCCACGTCATCCTATGGGGTCCACTCGCATTTTCCTAACACCTTTTGAAATTACTATGGTTTAGTTCAAGTTTTGCATAAGTAGTTATCCACACAACGCTCCATCAAAAACAGCTCCAGTTCATCTTAGAGTAGGCTCACATTCTTCAAACACCTTTTGACATTACATCGGTTTAAGTATAATTTTGCACCAATATCAAGACTTAGATCTTGAAATTCTTGCTCGATCGGAGACTAGAAAGTTAATTGCTCTGTTCAATAAGAATATATTTTCCCTTTTTGTAAAGGGGCCAGTAAGGTCACAGGTGACACTCACACCCCCCATTTAGTGACAATTTATCACAAAGGATCCATTTATTATAGCCATTTAAAGCTATGAAGTAAGAGTTGACGTGTTGGAACATATTAACAGCACTGTGCTTGGAGAGACATAGAACGCAAGAAATGAAGTCTTTTTTGATAGATACTTGAATTCTTCTAATATTCTAGATGGGGTGCCAAAAAAATATGTTCATGACCTGGTTGTTATTAGATGCTTCAAAGGAAGCACCGACAAAGGCTATGGCTAAACTCTTAAAGAAGGTTGTGCAAACTAGTCTCACCAATTGGCCTAAAAATGCATGGTTGGAATCATTGCGAAGCTCGCAAGAAGGCAATGTTAGCAAGGAAGCAATTGTGCAATACACAATTCCTTTCCTTTGCTCACAAAAAACTATAAGAATGCACTTCATACATTAAAACAAGCACACATAGGGAGAGTGGCATCATCACGAGAAATTGCCTCAATCAATCACTTCTTCCATGGTTTTTGTTTTGGATATGTCACCATCATCTATCCTTACAAACTAATACCCTAGAATTTCATCCAAGTGTACATGACATTTGCCACATTGCAATGAATATAAACAAGAGAAAGACCAACATGCTGCTAAACATGATCAAAAGGAGAAAATCAAATTGAGAATTTGTAGGAGACAAGACCAAGGAGCAAATAAACCCAAGCAATAGATTTCAATAACTTAACAAAATTGCAAAAATAGAATTAAGGGAAACCCACACCTAAACAAAATAAAAACAAAGATCATAGCATTCAAATGAGACATGCTAACCATCAAGGGCAACTAGGCCATGCAGCAATACCTACACATTGCATTCAAATTGCACTCAGTCTGAATAGAATGTAATAACACAAATACAAATTGACTTTGAGTGTGATACGAGTAGCATTGTACGAACAAACCATGACTCTAATATGCAAACTATGTCTCATAAAGCAACTAGAACTTCAAACATTTTCATTCAAATGGTTGGGGTTATGGACCTGAACCCTAAAGACGATAATATGATAGCTCTTACCTATCTTAGGGTCAAACTTACAACAAATAGAGAGCATGTTGTTGATGCTCTTATTGATGGAGGGAACTTTAATATTTTGACCTATGAAGGATAGACTAAAATAGGCCAACTAGAGCTTATATTGACTAATCCAATCCTCATCCCTATGGACGGAAACCTTATCCTCTTCTAGGAAAACGCAAAACACAAAAGCTACCCATCTTATTCCATGTACTCTCGAAACCGTGAGGATGTGGGAAAGGAAATACTTCTTGGTAGAGCCTTCAAGCAAGCGACAAAATGATGCAAGGTTGATTATGTAGTGCAACAAATACATTTGATGCTCTTGAATGTGAGGATGATTACAACTTTCAGCAATAAAAAAATATCTAACTCAAAAGAAATACCAGGGAGTGAGAGAAGTAGGAAAACATGATCATTCTTCAAACAAAATATTTAGAGAGTGATATTAATGTAAAAATACATGGTGCAGTGAACAAAATCTAAGAAAGAGATAGACAGTACACAATAGATAAGAGGAGAATAAAAATTTTATTTAGCTCCAAACAGCTGATACAAAGATGGCTTTGTCCACTTGTGTGCTTCCACTATGAAGCTTAGATGGCGATCTAGACAGAAGATAGGTGAAGAGCTTAAGGCTAGCTAGAACAACTTTGACTAGGTGAAAGATAGATGATGGATGGCTGTGAAGGGGTTTAACTTTTATAGCTTGTGAAGGCAATTAGGTCAGCCTGACCGAACTCCCATATGAGCCTCCACTAGTCGGCCATGGAATATTTTAGGGAACATTCCCTTTACCGTCGGGCCAAGGGTGCTACCCCCGGATCCCTGCCCAGGTGGTCATTGGCCCCCTTGGGACCCCCTGGCCAGGGATCGCCTTCGCGGACTTCGAACCCCAAAATAGGGGCCTTTGATAACTCCCTTGCCCCACAACTTCATGTAATGTGCCTCGAGTTGCTACCAGCTTCACTACTCTGTCTAACCCAAAGATTAGACCCACAATGGTCACCTTTTTGCCATTCGATCACACAAGCCTCATCTGACATAGAAGTCAAGACTCTACCAATATCCGGGCTCACATATGGCTTCTCCTCACAATGGGGGAGTTACAACATTGAGCACCATGGATCATTGATGGCACCTTATGAGGGTGGGGCATGGAGCATATCTAGCAACTATGAATACAAGATAGACTTAGAAAACTCATAGGAAGCTACGAAAAGGCCCCAAGCCTCATTGGCAAAGACATCGATGGAGAGCTAATTTGCAATGATGGGTTCCATGATCTCTCCTACTTGCTCAGGTGTATTGTGTAAGAAATCATTGGTTGTGGTTGCCCAAAACACCTATAAGACCACCTCCATTGCACCAGATACAAGTGCCTCCCCAAGGAAATTCAAAAAAAATGTAAATGTAAAACCAAGCCTAAGAAGAAATAGTTGAAGGAAGCAATGCTAACTACGTTCCCTAAGGACAAGCCATCCACAATTAGACAATACAGTACTAAGCCCTAGAGCTAACAACTAAACAAGAACAATTGCTGACATCCATAGTGTATATGCATGTTGTATATAGATGTGTGCATGTGTATATGCATGTGTATTTGAGCAGGTATATATTTATGCATGGATATATATGTTTGCATATGTGCATATGCATATATGTATGGGCATGTTTCATAAGTTTGTATCCATTCTCTCTCTCTCTCTCTCTCTCTCTCTCTCTCTCTCTCTCTCTCTCTCTCTCTCTCTCTCTCTAAGATTTTTCTACTCTCCCTCCTCCCTTGAGGCCTAATGCATCTTTGACTCCCCGATCATAGTGAGTAGTCTTGCACTTCCCTCATCTTGTGTGTACATCGCCTATGGGGACCACCGCCCAATCATTCCATGCTCATTAAAAGTATAATATGGAACTTCCAGACATTGCAAGATGTTGGGTTGTTGGCCATATTTACATGGAGGGTGAGTTTTGAACACTTGAAAGTGAACACCAAGTATTTAACAAAAGCAGCAATACGATGTAGCCTATGTTACTCAGGTCGAGCTCACACTTACCAATAATGAGGTAAGGACTTCCTCTAATAGCAAGCCTTTAACAAAGCTAAATACACATGCAAGCACAACTCCTTGCTAATCCATTTGCAATGAAAGCACCCATGGCCAAGTTCAGCTACCTACTCGCACAAAGAGATTGCACTTTGCCATCAGATGCCAAATTGTTTCCAAAAGATGGATGATAAAGGCTAAAAAACAAAGCATCCATGGCCGAGTTCAATTGCTCCTTCATGTAAAGAGATTGCACTTTGCCATCAGATGTTGAATCGGTTCCAAAGGATGGACAATAGAGACTTTCAACTAGTTGAGAAGGTGAGCATCAACTTGAGGGGGGTTATGATGGCCATCCGTATGCTTAGTCTTTCCCATGACCTATTCCATATGGATGTCAAGTGTTTACCATGTGTCATAAGAACCAATGTAGAAAAAAACCCTCCTTAGTCATTGAAATCCACCTTTCCTTTTTTTAATGACCTACAAACTACACCTAAGATAGTGGATGTATATGAAGTTATCAAACTGTAGAAGAAGATCTTGCTACTATTAAGGATGTTGAATAGGGGCTAAAAAGTACATAATGTTCTCCTTGTCTCAAATAGATATACAATGGCATACTTTCTACAATATATGCTCAACAATCAAATCTTCTTCCATGTCGAACAATGTTGACCTTGATTGAGGAACTTTGAGTGTCTCTCAAATTCAAGAGACCCTATGTTGGGGGTAAAGGTGCCTCCGCCTAGCCGCTCGTGTATTACCACACTAACAGTACCCGTATCTATACATTGCAGGCAGCGGGCACCCATCACTGTCACTTCATTCTTTATTCTTTCAGTGACATTTGAATAAAGGGAAGGCCGGTCAGACATTGTGACTGTTGGAGTTTCTACATTTGGAGTCTCTCTCTTTCTTGCTCTTGATCCATCCCCCATAGCTCTCACCTCCATGCTCTCTTGCTCGATCCTTCTCACCTTTCAACTGGTATTAGAGCTTGGCTCTTCAAGGTCTTGAACGTGGTCAGGCACTCCTTCAGCATTCATTTGAATGCCTACACTCTTGTCTTCACTCTTGGCAGCCATAGCCACACCTTTCGAGCTTTTGGTCGGTCTCACCATTCTCGAGAAAGCATTGGGCCTTCTTGGGCAACCTCAGGGCATTCATCTACAGGTATTGGAGCTCTCATTCCACTCTTTATTTCAGTCCTCAAGGTTTGAAGAATAGGGCAGCCATGGCTCAGCCCGAGAAGGTTTGGAACTGAGCTCTCTCTCTTCTATGCCTATTGAGGCCTATTGGGAAGCTTCTTTGGGAGCCATAGAAGCTCCCTAACCATCAAGTAGTTCCTAGCTCCCTTTGCAACATAAAAAATGTGATTTTAGTAGGTTGTCCCATTTTCTCAGCCTGTCAAAAACGTGGCCTTCATCTCCAACACCTCTTCCGGCCATTGGCACTACACAAATATCTCATTTGAGGCATCGGAGCATGCTTCAACCATGGCATTGAAGGCTTGAGCTTGGGTTTGATATACTTCAATCCCAGGATTATCATAATAGGTCCATAGGCAACCCCAAATAGTGCTACATTAGCATTTGATGTCTATGCTTGCTTGGTACTAGCTCTTGATGCCATTTGATACCCGAATCATGCCTGGATGTTATGGGAAGCTATGCATATGATATGTCATTGATTTGGTGCTGATTTTGGCCCTGTTTATGCTCAGCTTGATTGTGAATTTACTACTATAATAGAGTAGGGATGAAGCTATTTAACTTAGGTTAAGGTATGCCTATTGGTCTCTCGGGTGCTTCCTAGAATGCTTGTTATGACTATTTGGATGCAAATGGAGGTTGGCAAATGTCTCGGATGGTTCCAGAATGTACTTTGAGTCTCGTTTGAGATTCGTATTGGTTAGCACTTACTTGACATTGGTCTACATTGGCATGCTTTGTGATAGAGGTTATACCTATGGTCTATGCATGACCCATTGGTACAAGCTTTGAAGCATATGTCAGTGATGCATGCTATCTACATTGTTTGAGCTTCTTTGCCACTTGGAGCTTCAGTTGGGCTTGTACTTGGATACTTTGGAACCTCTTTTGGATGTTTCTTGGCTTGTCAGAGATTGAATTAGGTTTGTACACGATGTACTTGGATGATATAAAATGCTTGACTACTTACATGCTCTCGATGCTCTCATGATGTACAGACTTGGCTATGAGATGTCTTATGTATTTACATGCTATCTCTGAGCTTGGTTGCATATTTGCCATCAACTTTTGTGCCAATGAGAGCTTTATGCTTATGGTCTTGGATTTACCTAGAGCTTGCGGGTTATGTATTTGAGATATTACTTGAGATTTGAGACTGGGATCTCTTACATGTCCTTGACTATGATATTTGCTTGGTAGATGCTTCCATATTTGCTCTTAGATGCTTATGTGATGATTTGATTCGTCTTCATTAAGCATACACCAACCTTTGTCAGGTCTTGCCAGTAGTGTGTACATCTTGCTTATTACTCAAGCGATGTATCGGTTATATTGATGGACTCTCTTGACACATTTGGGTGTTTGGCTCATGTTCATTGGATGTCATAGTGCCTCTATTATGCCTGCCTGATGCGGGATTGGACTTGGCAGTCACTGTTGTCATTGGATCTCTATTAGCTCACTATTTACTCTCATTTACTCATAGTTTCCATTTATTATAGCGAGCTATATTATGCGGACTGTGATGTATTTACTGAGCTTAATCATGTCCTTTTGATGTACTTTTGGTACTATTTGGTGGATAGTTGGTCATTCTAGTAGTTTCTCTTATGTTCAACTTGTTTTGGCAGTGTTTTTGGCTTGTTTACTGCTAATTACAACATGCTATTTTCTACAAAGTTTGCCTATGTTTGACTCATTATGGCTTGTCATCTCAAAGATACAACTTTGTTTAACATTGCCAAGTTGGATGGCACCAACTATGGCTACTAGAAATCTCAAATATGGTAGGTTTTCGTACAGAAATTGCGGATTAAGCCACTAAGAAACAAAGGTATTAAATGTGAGAATATGGATGATGATGATTGGACTAATTTAGATGCACTATGCAAGTCCACTATCATTTTATCACTCTTTGAAGAGGTCCATAATAATGTTGTTGAAGATGAATATCAGAGTGCATAGAATCTATGGGAAAAGATTAAGGAACTTTATGCAATGCAAAGCCCTACTTCACAGATGTATTGGCTTAAACAATTGATGGATCTTCGCATGAAGGAGGGGACCCCATTGTTTGCTCACTTTAGCCAGTGTCATTCTATCATGAACAATTAAGCTTGATGGGCTAAAATTGCAAGATGTAGAGAGAGCTCTTTTGACTAAAGAAATTAACAGGAAAAACAATGATACTTCATGCAGTTCACATGCTTTATCCATTAGAGGTGGCAGAAGTGGCAAGAAAGATAATGATCGTCATGGGAAGGACTCTTAGAAGTCCCTGTCTAAGTCACATGGTTGTAGCAAGTCCCATGGACGTAAGTCTTATCTTACATGCCATTATTATGGGAAAGCAGGACACATACAACTGTAATGCCATAAGATGCGATGACAAGCACAAAGAAAAGGGAAAATAAAATGTGTAGGAGAAATCCAATGATCCCAGCATTATACCTGCAAAGTCTAGCGTAAAGGTTGAGGAGATAAATGTCATGCAACTTGAGGAGTCCGATGGTGACTACATCTTAGTAGCCTCTTCATGTAATGCCTCTCAACTGACCAAGGCTCAATCTATTCATGCACAATGTTAGCTCTTAGATTCAGGTGCGTCTTTTCATGTGACCCCCTACAGTGAGTGGTTTCATACCTATCGCAGTGTATTTGGTACTGTGTGATTAGGTGATGATCGATCTCTTGCTATTGTTGGCATTGGTGATGCCACTCTACAATTTCCCTCTAGTAGCACTTTAATTATGTATAATGTATGTCATGTACATGCACTGACTAAAAGCCTTATGTTTGTTGGGCAGCTTGATGATGCAAGTTATCATATATGCTTTGGTGATTCTGTATGGAAGATAACTCATGGGGTAGGCTTGTTCTTGCAAGAAGTGCCAAGTCTAGTAGCCTTTACCCCTTGGTTGTATTTGGTACTATTGACCATGTTTTGTTAGTGGGTTCTATCCTACATGCATCTCTCTGGCATGCTCATCTTGGGCATATGTCACTTAGAGGAATGAAATTTCTCAGTGCTTTGCAATATCTTCCGCCTTTTGACTACTCGTATTTTGAGTCATGGGCTCATTGTTTATATGGCAGGCAGACTAGGAATTCGAATAAAAAGTCTGGTATTCCACGCGTGGGTAAGCCTTTGGCTCTTGTGCATTTAGATGTATGTGAACCCATGTCCTGTCAGTCATTAGGGGGTGAGAAGTACTTTGACACATTTATTGACAATTATTCATGTAAGGTTTGGGCTTATCCCATAAAGCAAGAAATCTGATATCTTGGCCATCTTTCAGCGTTGGCTTGCTTTAGTAGAGAATAAGTCTGGGCATAGGTTGAAATGCCCAAGGACCAATATTAGGGGTGAGTATGTCTTGCATGCCTTTGAGCAATTTTGTGACGAGCAAGGTATTAAGCATAAGTTGATTGCCCCTTACACCCCTCCCCCTAGAATGGTATGGCTGAGCGTATGAATAGGACTATCCAAGAGAGGGTCCACAATATGCTTAGCCAAGCAGGCTTACCACAACATTTTTGGGCTAAGTCAGTCTCTATCGTCATGCATCTCATTAATAGGTCACCTTGCAATGGTATTGGCTTCCAGGTTGCAGAGGAGGTATGGTGCAGGAAATCCTCCCTCATATGCTCATTTGTGTGTAGATGTAGGTGAGATGGGATATCGTCTTTGGGATCTGTAGGCACAGAAAGTGATTCGCAGCCATGATGATGTTGTGTTCCATGAGGACAAAATGCATATGCAGCCTGAGAAAGTTATTGAGATACGTAAGGTTATCTTTAAAGAGGAGCCCCCTGCTCCTGAATTTAGACATGATGTTACACATGATATTGGACAGGCAGTACAGTTTGCATTGAGGCGTTCTACTAGAGATAGACGACCTCCTGACTACTATGAGCCCTCCATAAATTATGTCTTGGTTACAGTTGTAGGAGAGCCTCTCACCTCCTATGATGAGGCTATGCGCAAGGGTGATAGTCACTCTTGGGAGAGGGCTATGCAGTTTGAGATTGACTCATTGCATAAGAATCATAAGTGGGATTTGGTTTCCTTGCCTAGTAGCAAGAGGGCTTTGCCTTGCAAGTGGGTGTACAAGTTGAAAAGTACCCTTGGATACCCCAAGCCGGCATACAAGGACAGATTTGTAGCAAAGGGTTTTAAGCAGGAGCATGGTGTTGACTTTGATGGGGTCTTCTCTTGTGTGATTAAGATGACCACCCTACACTTAGTCTTGGCTTTGGCTATACAGCTTGACTTGGACTTGTATCAATTAGATGTCACGATAGCTTTCTTACATGGGGACTTGCATGATGAGATTTACATGGAGTAGCCTAAGGGCTTTGCAGAGCGTGGCAAGGAACACCTAGTGTGCAGATTGAGGGAAAAGTCTTTATGGATTGAAGTAGGCACCTAGGGAATGGTATCCTAAGTTTGATGCATTTATGTAGCACAGGGCTACAACTATAGTGCTATGGATCCGTGATTGTACATGAAGAAAGCCCATGATGAATCTTTCTTGATTTTGGTACTCTATGTGGATGACATGCTTTTGGCAGGGAAAGCTCATAATGAGCTAGATGCTCTTAAGACTCGGCTCAATAAGAGCTTTGAGATGAAAGATCTAGGACATGCCTCTCATATTCTTGGTATGTGCATTATGCGTGATAGGCATCAAGGACTACTCTATCTATCACAGAGAGAGTACATTCATAAAGTCCTTGAGCGCTTCCGTATGCAGAATGTAAAGCCTATTAGCTGTCCATTGCCTTCTCATGTGAATGTATCACAGGCCGATTATCTACAGATAGATGATTAGAGGGCCGAGATGGCCAAGATTCCCTATGCATTCACAATAGGCACTAGGCCATGATAGCCACCCGTCTAGATATTTCTTTTGCAGTTGGTGTTGTGGCACATTACATGGCTACACTTGGCAAGAGGCATCGGGATGCTGTGAAGGATATCATGAGGTACCTGAAGGGCATTGCTGATATGTGCATATGTTATGGTAGCCAAGATACAGGAGTCACGGGATACACTGACTCTGACTATGCAAGACATGTAGATAGTAGGAAGTCCACCTCTGTCTATGGGTTCACTTTTGTTGGAGGTGCTGTTTCATGGATGTCTAAGGTGCAGAAATGTATGGCCCTTTCTACTACAGAGGCCGAGTATATTGCACCCAGTAAGGCTTGCAAGGAGACCATTTTTTGGGTCGTTTGGTTGCTGACCTTGGTATTACAGATTTTATCCCTACACTGCATTCGAATTCTATGAGTGCCATCCAATTAGTCAAGAATCTGGTCTTCCATGCGAAGACAAAACACATTGAGGTCAGGTATCACTTCATTCGTGGGGTCATTAGGACAAGTCTATTGACCTTGTCAAGATCTCAACTAACTAGAATCCTACAGACTTGTTCACGAAAAACCTCTCTACTACAGAGTGCTTTGCCTTCCTTAGGAATTTGATGGGCATTGGATGAGATGACATCTTTCCTTATCCTCTTTTTCTTCTCATTCCTCATTGAGGCAAATTTTCCTTTAACTGGGAGGTTGTTGGGGGTAAAGGCGCCTCTACCTAGTCGCCCGTATATTACTATAATGATAATACCCACACCTACACACTGCATGCAGTGGGTGCCCATCAGTGTCACCACTATTTATTCTTTCAGTGACATTTCAATAAAGGGAAGGCCAGTCACACATTGTGATTGTTAGAGTTCCCACATTTGGAGTCTCTCTCTTTCTTGCTCTTGCTCCTTTCTGCCATAGCTCTCACCTTCATGCTCTCTTGCTTGATCCTTTCCACCTTTCACCTTGCATTGCATTGGCATGTAGCAAAAGAAGTGTTTGGATCCTATCATGAGGAGACCCACCTTTGCTACACCATCCTACAAGAGACCTTTGCTCATCCCAACAAATGCACTTATGTCTCACTACTCAACGAGTAAGCTATAGGATGTAGGTACATGTCAAGGCATCCATGGTGACATAATCAAAAGCAACTTGGAAACATAACTTTATTTGGAAAGTAATTTAGTGGATAGCTACATCAAATGCAACATGCTAGACCTTGAAAGCCCATGCAACCATAGAAGGTTTAGATGTAAGTCAAGAATAGCATTGTGAATTAACCAAAAGGGGACTTGACAAATATCTACATGTAGGTAGCTCATTGTGGACAAAAGGGGGCTCAAAAGAGATCTACATGTAGGTAGCTCATTGTGGACACGTGTGACAAGTTCAGCTTGTTGGCAGATGCAAACCAAGTATTTGAGGGCTTATTTGCCTTGGACACTATTCGTTGGAATACATTGATCTCAAGTTTTGCTAATCACAAGATTGGTAGAGATGTGCTAAACTATTTTTAGCAAATGCACATGGAAGATACCTATGCATATTCAATCATGCTAATTCTCACATTGAAAGCTTACACAACTACATAAGCTTTAGAAACAAGCAAAAAAATGCAATGGTGTTATGATTTGCTCTTGCATATACTAGGAGAATAACACTTTTTGGTAGGATTTGATCCATAATTTGTCTAAGCTGCCTACTGACTCTAGACTCATCAAGATAATTGTAACATAGTAGCTCAACATCTCCCTAAAGCTCTTAATCAATGTTGGTACAATGTATGTATCTATTTTCATGAGTTACAATAATAAGAGGTTTCTTCTATGTTTGATTTCTTGCTATTGATTAGTTTAAGTAATATATAGTTAGCTTACTTTTTCGTTGTTAATTGTTATACTTAGAGTTAATATAGTTTGCTCATTCAGTTCTGTCTTATCATTGCAAGCTTCACTTTAGCAAAGGCAATTACAGTCTCTTTATACGTACAATCTCCCATACGGTTAGAATCTTTATTTTTTCATTTTTGTAATAATGAATAGTAAAGGAAAGTAAATAAAAGAAAATAAAAGCACATATCTCCTTGAAAGACGAGGGAATGGCACCTTTCCCCATAATTATGAACCAAGGAAGAGACATGTGCCAACTCTTTGACATGCTGCCTGTATAGCATGATTATGTGCTCATTTGTGTTATTGATGTACTTTTACAAAGTTATAAGTTGATTCTTAACCAAAAACATAACAAATTGTTAAAGCCGCCATATTTAAAGCTTTGACCAAGCAACTTTTTGGTTTTTGGGTTTTATGTTTTGCAAGGTACTCTTCATCAACACAACTTCTCAAGCTATATGATAACTTTCTAGTCAAATCTAATTACTTCAAAAACTTGTGAGTATTGTTCATCTCATGCATAATTTAAAAGAGACAATCCATTAAAAAATACACATTCACTTCTTAAGCTTAGCTCTTCAATATGCATGAGCTAAATCTATTATCTTCATTTGATTTTAAGTGGTTTTTAGACTATCCAAACTTTTTTTAAAAATGCATTTCATGTTGAACTACAATTCTCAAGCAACAAAAATCACCACACTCTACCAATATATTCAAGAACAATGATTTAGATTAAAAACAAACAAAATCCCACTACCTAGACTTGGCTACACATGTCAACCTAGTTTCATCTCATCTCACATCTTCAATTAGAAAAGAAGAGAGAGAGAGAGAGAGAGAGAGAGAGAGAGAGAGAGAGAGAGAGAGAGAGAGAGAGAGAGAGAGAGAGAGAGAGAGAGAGAGAGAGAGAGAGAGAGAGAGAGAGAGAGAGAGAGAGAGAGAGAGAGAGAGAGAGAGAGAGAGAGAGAGAGAGAGAGAGAGAGAGAGAGAGAGAGAGAGAGATAAATAGCTTTTCAAAGGCTCACACACCAAACCTCTCTCCTTGTGCCACATAGGCTTGGGGGCTTTCTTCTTTGTTTGGGAGTCACCCAGACAAACCCTTAAATAATAATTAGCAATGATAAGAGTTGAGATTCTTATAAAATCTCATGACTATATTTAACATTTAGCATTTAATTCATTGGTTTCTTCATTATTTGGAGTCTCTAGCTCTTTATGCCACATTTTTTGCCATTTGCTTTAGACATAACTGGAGTAACTCATAATTTTTCTATGGAGAGGATTCTTTGCCACCCTTTTATGAGATTTTGTGAGATATAGTTCATAGGTTGTAAGCAAGAGCTAGATAAAATTAAAATTAAACTACACATGTGTAATGGCATGTTAGAGTGCTTTTACTTGGCAAGCAAAAACAGATTACCCAAACTTGACATACTCCAAGGATGTATGATGTTATTGACCTTTTATATAAAATGAAACCTCTTGAATGATTGCACTTTGATACGACCCTCAAATGACACTTTAAGTTCACATATTATTAGGCTAGTGTGTGGGTATAGTTGTGGCTTTTAACATGCTTTTAACATAACTTGTGCCATAGGCATACACAAACTCTCTCTTTCTTTGATAGAAAAATAAAGGCAAAACATCTTCAAATGGATTGTATGTTAAAATTCCTCTATCAAGTGATACTTCATGGAGCACAAATATACCTATCAATGTTGTTGAAGACTTCACATCAACATTAGAATAAGGAGATACTACAATTAAAGTGTTTGTGCTGATAATCCAATCTTTGCCTCAAAATGCAATAGTTGTAGAATTAAGTAGATTCACCACACTAAGATGTGTACATATTTAATGTCACAACATTTTGTGCCTTCCTACAATTATTTTGAAATCATTTGAAGCCATGGCTTGCTCTATCAACACATAAAGCAAAGATCCAATTACCTCATTCTCCCCCTTTTCCTTCATAAATGGATGTTTTGAGTTGAACACCACTAAAAATATGTGGAAAAAACTTTGTGATGTTAAAACCAATTATCACAAGGAAAAAAAATTCACTTCATGTATTCCTTCTCATTAATAAAGGTAACTTACTATTTTCTTACAATACATAGATTGAATATATTCTCATGCCAAAAAATTGCATATGTTATGGTATTTGTGAAGAATCATAACTTGAGTTCTATAGGAGAGATTCAATAATGATGAATGCAAAACTAAGCTTCAAATCAAATTGATTCAAATCATGCACATCTAGAATCTCTTTAGAAAATGTTGATACTTTATATTTCACTACATCAACTTCAACAAACCACTATCATTAAGGCTGCAAAGAGGGTCATTTTAGGAATCGACCTGTCCTCTTGTATCTATCAATAGAGCACGAGACAAAGGGGAGGCTGATTGTGAGTGATCTTTTCCCTTCAATTAACTAAGAGGTAAGGATTGAGGGACATTATGACAACTGGTGATCGAGTACATTCTTGTTCCCCTATGCACACATGGGAGGCTCCTTACTACTACCATAAGACACGTCACTCTGTTATGTGCATTGCACTATGAGGCTCCCTAGCCTTTCTTCTAGCACCTATACCACTCGAGTTGGGATGCATGGATGCACCATTCACAAAGAATTAATTGGAAAAATAGATATCTTGATTCTAATAAATGTTTTTCGTACTTAATTTGAAGAGAACAACTTTATCATAAAGAGAAAGAATGAATACCCATGTTCCACAAAGATCACATTGCTAACTAAGACATCAAAGATGGTTCAATGCTTTTGTTATATTGCATGAGGAAATTTTTAATAAGGTCTTGACCGGTTAAGTTTGTTGCATGATTGATGGTGGTGCAATCAATAATATGAGTGGGATCCATAGCCAACACCCTCTAACATTGGAAGTAGTATGAGTCACCTTATCAATGTCTTCCTAAATATGGCATATGTGCCTCCATCCACTTCAATTCAAAGTATGCCAGTAGTTGGTTTAAACACATCCATACATGGATACATACGTGTGTGTGGGTATAAAGTTATGATTCATAGCAAAATAGAGAAAGACAGCCTTGAGGAAGGGGGGATCAAAGAGGCCAAGTTATAGATTCTAATATGCAATAGTTTTCTAGTGATAGCAGGGAGTGTTGGCATTATGGTCAGAAAGGCCACATTTCTAAAAACTACTTTAAGTAGAAGGTTGAAATTAGAAATGGGAAAAAGGAGCAAGATAATTATACATCTAGTAGCTGAAGCAATGATGACAAAAGTGAACAATTATTTGTTATGTAGCACTTTATGAATACTATGACTACTAATGGTTCATCAAAGAATGATGTGTGGTATGTAGACTCAGGTGCCTCTAACCATATGACTTCTCACAGAGAGTGGTTTAGAGAGATGTGTAGTTTAGAGACTCTAAGCTATATGGAGATAGGGGATGATACAACTCATCCCATTACTCATGTTGGAAATGTTCGTTTGAGTATACAAGGTGGTACAACTAAGTGCTTGGCTAATGTGCTACATGTACCAAATATTACAAAAAAACTTGGTTTTTGTTGATTAGGTGGTAGAACAAGGATTGTAGGTTTGGTTCACATCTAATGGTTGTTATGTAGAAAGTCTAAAAAATGATTGTAGCTTGATTGCAAAAGGGAAACATGCTGACTCACCTACCATGACAGATGTATCATTAGGTTTCTCTCATGTTGATGCTGATGTAAATGGCTTTAAGCAAAGATTGGATAAGGAGTTTGGAATTTTGTCTATTAAAATGCCTAGTGTATAGAAAAGCACAAGAGGATGCTAAAGCACATGGTAGTGATCAGAGTCCATCCACGCCAAGTAGAGTAAGGAATCAAATGCAACGACTAATATATGATAGCTATGTAGCTCATCACTATGCATATAGGGCTAAGGTTGTATAAGATATGAAACCCACTTGTTTTGAGGATGTAGTGGGCAATGAGTATTAGGATTGTGCTATGGATAAAGAAATGGCTACACTTATGGATAATGACACGTGGGAGTTATTGCCTTTACTTGGAGGCAAGAAAGATATCGCTTGCAAATGGATTTACAAGGTCAAGATGGATCTATTGAGTGCTATAAGGCATGATTGGTTGCCAAAGGGTATGTGCAGACACAGTATTGATTATGAAGAGATTTTGGCTCCAATAACCAAAATGGCCACTATAAGGGCTATCATAGTAGTGGCTCCACCGAAAGGTTGAATCATGCATCAAATGCATGTTGAGAATACCTTCTTGTAGGGGAAGTTACAGCAGGAAGTTTGTGTGGAGTAGCCACTTGGTTATGTAGATGAGAATAATCTAGACTATGTATGCAGTCTTTGTAAGGCCTTGTATGGCTGAAGCAAGCACCTAGGGCATGACATGATAGGATTATAGAATACCTTGCCAGCATTGGATTTTGTAGAGCATATGTTGATTACTCACTCTATGTCTATGAGAGTGATACAAGTATTGTGGTTATTACTATATATGTGGATGATTTGATCATTGTGGATGATAGTGAGATAGAGATTAACCATGTGAAGGGTCTCCTCAAGACTAAATTTGAGAAGGATTTGGGAGAGTTGCGTTATTTTCTCAACATAAAGATAATCAGGACTTCAGAGGGTATATGGTTGTCATAGTGACAATATGCGTTGGATATGTTGAAGAAGTATGGTATGGTTGATTGCAAGTCTATCTCTATATGTTTGGATGTTAATGCTAAGCTTAGTGCACATGAGGGTACCTTGATTGAGGATGTCACTATGATTTGAAAGATTGTGGATAGCCTTATCTATTTGATGATCACTAGGCTAGGCCTAAACTATGCAGTTGGTTTGGAAAGTCAATTTATGCAGCTTTCATGGAAGCCACATTTGGATGCAGTGTAGCACACATTGCACTATGTCAAGTCTACATTGGACTGTGCCTTATTCTATGGTGTAGTTGTACCATTGGATTTGTATGGTTACATAGATGCAGATTGGGCTGGTAGTATTTCAAACAAAAGATCTATCAGTGGTTTTATATTTTCCTTTGGCAAGGCTGCTATTACTTGGAGTAGTAGGAAACAACTGACAGTTGCCTTGTCTAACATAGAGGTAGAGTATAGAGGTGCTACAATTGCATCATGTGAGGTAGCTTGGTTACACAAGCTACTTGGTGATTTGGAGATGTAGGTGGATAAGAAGGTTATCATCTATTGTGATAACCTTAGTAGCATTCAATTGGCTAGAAACCCAGCATATCATATGGAAACCCAACATATAGAAGTCCATTACCATTTCATTCTAGAGGGTTATGGCAGGTGATATCGACTTGGTTTATGTCATTATCATAAAGGATCAACTTGTTGAAATTTTCACCAAGGTCTTAGGAGTTGAGAAGCTTCAAAGCTTTAGGACTATGCTTTGAATTCACGAGCTCATGTTGAGCTCGAGGGGGAGTGTTGAAATATCAAGCTCTACATGAGCTGACATCCACTACATGCCTTGGTGATATGGTAGGGTACTACTCATTGGCATGTTAGGTGATTGACATGAGGATACGATAATGATTCTACAGTTGGATTGTACCCACGTAGTCCACCCTTGGTTATGGGATATTTATTGTGCCACCTCTTCTTTCCTTAGTAGGTTCACACTTAGTGACTACTTGTACATACGTGTAATGCTTTCATATTAGTCTTTTTGTCATATTATAGACTTAGTTCTTTTGTGTATAAGAAGAAGGAAGAAAGAAGAATAGTATTTCAACCCTATCTCTATGTGTTCTCAAGTCTCCATTACTTTTGCGTGTGTGCTCTTGGATTCTTCACCCTTCTCTCCTTTTGTCTATTTTCACACAACACTAAGAACCTAGATAGCCACAAAATTTGGTGTGCAAAAGAAATAAAAGGTACGATCTCATGCATATGGTTAATGTTAATTATATGAGCTTGAAGCTTTAAATATTACATGGTTCCCTTTGAAAGGGTCTTTCCCTACTATAGTCCAAGTGCTAAGCTAGTGCATGCCATCCACCATCTAAGTAGAGTTGGGCACATCTAGAACACATTCCATTTATGCATGCTTGCACTTGATCTCCTTATCAACATTGTAAATATCAGATTGATGTCAAATGGCATTTAGGAGACTACTAATAAAATCCTTGAGACAATCTCTCACTTGTGGTGTTGAGTCGTGATGGCAAGGTGTTGATACCTCCTCCATCATTTGCAACCAAGTCTCTCAAGCACCTCGACATTCTTTGTACACTCTCTTACCTTCGTGCCTATTTGCAATACAAACTTTAGCCCTCAAGATAGCCCCTTGGTTTTTAAAGCCCATTCCACTCGTTGTATTCTATGCTATGCCATGATACGCTTTCACATGCCTGTCGGATCACTAAGTGTTGGGTGATATCTCATGAGGTATGTTCCACAGGGTAGGTCACTCTTGGACCCATGGCCGGTACATCACACTTAAACTTTTACTTACTACAACTTATTGTCAAAACAATCATCTCGATAGACTTTTAACTTGTCTTACTTATATTACAATAATCTATTATCTTTGCTAGCTCCATCTAACCATGGTTGCCACACACATTAGCTTACCCAACCTATATATCAATAGCAATATCTACTAAAGAATTTGTCACTCATATGATGAAGAGAAAAATTAATAACTTGCTCATCCAGAAAAGAAGAAAATGAAAAAGAGAACTATGACTTGGTGTGGTCAATGTCATGTCCTATAGCCCTATAGAAAGCATGGGAGAAAAGAAAGAAGTTGGGCACGAAGAGGAGCTTCATGTTGAGACAATAAGCACAACATGTGCGAATATTAATGATGGACCGCTTAGTTAGATGGGTTTGCATGTTTGCACTTAGCATGTCGGTGGTCATTATGACTCTTACATAGCCAGTGATTAATCACTTATTATATTTGGTTTATTACACATATCTACAACATGCATAGTTATAGCACTAGTTGATTAGTATAATTTGTTATGCATTGTTTAACTTAGTAGGCCACTTTTCTTTATGTTGTATCTTATCTATACTTTGTGTATAGTGAAAAGTGTGTGAAAAGAAGAAGAAACTAGCAAGAAAATGTTTTAGTCTCCATCTCTCTTTGTGTATTGTTGAGTGAGCTTTTCCTTGTGTGCATTGTGTATGTTTGGCACAATAGCTTGAGTAAATCTCCCCACCACATGATTTGTAACATGGTATTAAAGGTGTACCACTAATAGAGGTTGATTTTGGAGATTAAAGTGAAGGAGAAGAAGCAAGGATTCGAATAAGCAAGCAATAAACAATCAGTTCTTCCATTCTCCCACTCTTTCTCTTAGATAGTGCCTATGGAGGCAATGAAAGTAGGGCATAACAAAAATCTCAAATTGTTATTGCTTGTTTTTTTGGCCAATTTGAGGATGTTTTGGGCCTTGTTTTAGATCCACAAGGTTACGGACAAGAGTTTCACAGTATACTACAATCTCAATTGTGTCTATTGAAAGTGGATGCATAAGTTATAGATTTTCAATTTGTAAGTTTTGAGGTGTTTGTAAGAAGCAAACATAAGTTTTATTTGCAAACAAGTTGCAAATTACATGTACTATTGAGTAGTTAGTAAAAAAAAGGCTACTTGGTGTGTTGCTATACACTTATTGTAAAAGGTTGCAAAAGACTTACTTACTATTTCTTAATCAATTCTATGATAATGTCAAAGAATAGTGGAAACCCCATCATTGAGAAGTTGAACAGGAATAGATACCCATCATAGAAGTTCCATATGACAAACTTTCTTATTAGGAAAGGTCTCATCGAGTTTGTTTCAAGTGAAAAAAAGGAGCCAAAGCTAAGTGACCTTGCGATTGTAGAAGAATTAAAGGCATTGAAAGAACTGAATGCAAAAACAAAAAGATGATGCATTGGCTATCTGGAGACAATGTTATTTGATAACACTATAATGGGGCATATCAGAAATATAGAAAATTCCTATGCAGCATAGAAGATTTAACTTGAGCAAGAGATGAATACTTTGCAAAAAGAGAAAATGTCTGCCAATAAGTATGTTTTGAAGGCGAGAAGCATTGCAGATACTTTGATAGTGATTGATGCAATGCTTGATAACGATGATTTGGTATCATCTACTTTAGATAGTCTTAATAATAAAAAGGCATGGAAATTGTTTGTTACCCCTGTGTATGTACGAAAGCCATTTCTAGATTTTGATGAGTTGGTCTCTCTCATGATCACTAAAAAGATCGACATACAGGGTGAATCATAGAAAAAAGGGGTGAACAAGTCTAAGCATTCTACTCTAATTGAGGAAAAGGATGTGGCAAGTCCTCTTCAAGAGGTTGTGGTATGGAATGTGCTGGTGATAAAACCAACAAAACAGGCTAAATCAATAGTTTGGTGATATATAGGTTTGAGAGGCCATGGCAACTTTAGAGGCAGGGGGAGCTTTAGAGGAAGAGATGGATAACAAAATAAATGTTCTAGTAATTCTAGTATAATTTATCATTATTATAGCAAAACATGTCATATTACAGTCCAATGTCATGCTAAGAAGGATGATATCCACAGTGATAAATTGCAACAAGGAAACTATGCATTATCTTTTATGAGAGAATGAAGATAAAAATGTATCTATTTGTTATGCATCATGTGATGAATGTTATTACAGGAAAGGGGATACATGATGATGTATGATATGTTGATTTAGATATATCTAATCATATGACCAACCATGCTAAATGGTTTGGAGAGATATAAGATTTACAAAATCCAAGTTATGTGCAAATGGGTGATGATTCATGCCACCCAATTTCACACATTGAAAATGTTTCTTATCCTTGCATGATGGTCATACATAGAGTTTGTTAGATGCATTACATGTGCTATCCATCACAAAGATTTAATGTCTATCAATCAGATGGCAGAGCAAGGGATGTGGGTTTTTTTAAATATAAAATACTATTTTATGGAATATTTTAATGATAAGTATAGATTGGTTACAAAAGGAAGTAGAGTTGGTTGTATCTTTACTTTAGATCTTGGAATTCCCACTATGACTATTATGTAAATGTTAAAGGTAAAGGAGTGATTGTAGACATTGGAATATGGCACAAATGTATTGGATATGCAAATATGCAAATGCTAAAATTAATGTAGTCCAAAGGGTTGGTACCAAGATTGCTTGCTTTTAGAGTTACAAAATTTTATAGTGTGTGAAGCATATTAGTTTGGTAAGCAGGCAAGACAACCTTTTTCACATGATAAAGATGTTAGTAGGAATATACTTGATGTTGTGCATAAAGATATTTGGGGCCTACACAGAACATATCTCTTGGTGGTAACAAATATTTTGACAAGTTTATTGATGATTATTCAAGAAAGCTATGGGTGTATTTCATGAAGAAAAAGAGTGTTGTGTTTAAGTACTTCAAAACTTTTAAGGCTATGCATGATAGTGATGTGTGTAGAGAAAGTGTCAGATGGTAATGATGTATCTGTTAGTCATTTGGGGTTTGATGGAGATTGGTTCAAAGAGTTTGGATGATGAGCTTGGTATTCCTTCAGCCAGGATACTAGGTGTACAGAGAGCATATGGTAATATAAAGGTTCCAATAAGTAATCTAGTGGAATGTAGATCTAGCAAGGCCAAATGCCCTGTTAAAATAAATTTTTAGAAGGTTAGTTCATCCTTATGCTTATTCAATGAAAGAGAAGATGGTTGCATTAGGGGCCACCATTAGGGGCCAACAAGACTTGGGATCTAGTACCATTACCTAGGGTAAGAAAGGTATCGGTTGTAAGTAGGTCTACAAAATTAAGCATAATGTAGATGGTTTTGCTAGCAAGTATAAGGCTAGGTTGGTTTGCAAAAGACTATCTTAAACATATGGCATAAATTATGAAGGGATATTTAGTCTAATTGCCAGAATGGAAACTATTAGAGGTGTGATTGCTTTGGCAGTAGCCAAAGGTTGAAGTTTGTAGCAAATGGATGTAAAGAATGCCTTCTTATATGGTAAATTGCAAGAAGACGGATATATGGAGCACCAACAGATTATGAGGATTTAGAGCATTCCACACATGTATAGGTTAAAGAAGGTACTCTATGGGCTGAAGGAAGTACCTAGAGCATGGTTTGACAAGATCAAAGAGTATCTTATTAACATTGGATTTTATGTTTTCGATGCTAATTACTCACTTTATGTGACAAAAGGATATGTAGGTTTGGTTATCATAGTCATCTATGTGGATGACTCGATTATTATCAGTGATAGTAATAGTGGGATTGTTGAAGGGATATGTAGGTTTGGTTATCATAGTCATCTATGTGGATGACTCGATTATTATCGGTGATAGTGACAGTGGGATTGTTGAAGTCAAGGACCTTTTGAAGAAGAAGTTTGAGATGAAGGATTTTGGTGAGTTGATATACTTTCTTGGTATTGAGGTGATCGAATGTGATGATGGTATATGGATATCCCAAAGGTAGTTTGGTTTAGTGTTTTGGTGCAACAATTTGAGTGAGTTTCACCACCACACAATTTGTGACACCTCATCCCACCATGTTGGGGATTAAAGGCCACCTATGCCTAGCCGTTTAGATTTACTTATACTTACCACCCATACACTTTGTACACTATAGGTGGTAGAGCCGCCCGTCACTATCACTTTATTGCTTATTCTTTATATGACAATAGAATAAGGGAAGGTAGGCCACACACTGTGATTGTTGGATTTTCCACACACTAGTCTTTCTCTTCTTTGCTTGAACCTCCATAGCTCTTGCTTTCCTCTTGCTTTTGCTCATGCTTCCACTTCTACTCCACCTTTCAATTAGCATTAGAGTAGGCATTCGAGGAGCTTCATTCACATTACATTTAGTACCCTAGGAAGAAGAGCTTGCTTGCAACTTTCATGGCAGCCATTGATTCATACTTCCAAGATATGTATTGGCCTCCTCCATCCATTAACTTGCTTCAGTGTGTTCCCTGCTTATTAAGGAGCTTTCCTAGGACCTTATGAGCCTCTCTAGGTGGACATCGAT